>NC_135777.1:7658104-7767928 GCF_028453695.1 Augochlora pura
TACCCCCCATTTCCCGGAGTTACAATAATTGAGAAACACCCTGTATAGGTGAGGTCGCGTATTAAATGCTTGTGATCACTCGAGTCGGTTCTCTATATTTTATTAACCAATGTATAAATATTAACGAATGTAGATATATTAACTCATGACGACGCGCCACGGTTCCGCACCACGTGGTGGAATTATACTTAGGTTTTTGAATCGGGAGGCACACGTGTTTCTCCGACGGAAGACAATGTAGAAGTAGGAAGAAAGAAAGGAAGAAAGGAAGGAACAAAGGGAAACGGTTAGAAACAAATTCGAAACGGTACGCGCGAACTATGTACCATGAAGTATGTCAACTCGCCTTGACAACCCGCGCTGCGGCGGTCGAGTGCGGAACTACGCATCCGCCTCATTAGACTGCGCTCACCTGCCATCTAGCAGTAAAAATGTGTGACCCAGAAAAGTGTATAGTATCTGCAGATGCGTGCACTGAAAATGAATACCTGCACGTTAAATTGAGATCTTGATACCTCAGCTATTTCTAACCCAATTCACATATTTGAGGACTTTTTGTACGCGCATGGTGATCCTTAACAATTAAACAATCGTTAAAATTAAATACAATGCGCTTGAAAAGAATAAATTGCAGTTGAAATTTTCGGCCGTTCTAGTCAAAGATAGTTATCCTTGGCAGCGTCGCGCCCGCTAACTCAACTACATATGTACTTGGCGCGAGACGCTACCGCGTCTCATGACTTCAGATTCGCCGTGAAGATTCCCGAGAATTCCCGAGAATTTGGTTAATCTTTATAACTACAGGCTTATCGAGATAAAGATTGTAAGGCATTTTTAGTATGATGACTTTGAAAATTCATCATCACTTTAATAGATGCAGACAACTGATTCTGCAGCGAACAAATACTTAAAATTTTATAATGTATACTTTTTATTTTCTAATTATTCGATTTATACGATTCAAAGTTTAATGTTCATTATTCAACGATCTGCTTCACAATACAGCATTTGTATCTTTACAATTTGAAAGTAATTTGAAAAATGTTACTCGGTTATAAAAAACTAAGCGCGTAGGTAAATTTTTGAACAACCCGTAGTGTTAAAGCTGAACCGAGATGGAGAATTTGGGGAAAGTTCTTCTTTGCAGAGAAGAACTCTCTCCCTTATCTAAAAGTATGTACATACTGTGCAAAAGGTATTGAAATTCCTTTTAACTCCTTACCGTACTTTAACGACTCAGACTCGTGATGGAGATTGTTAATAAAAAAATGTCAGGTATAAATGTTTATCTGTTCCGTTAAGTAGGAATCAAATTTTATTCTCTTGTCATCGATACTTAAACATTGAACTAGATGTAAGCACACAATAAATATAAAATTCCTTTTTCTTCTAAGAAATTAGTGCGGCCAACAAAAATTCTAATCATAGTAATTGTGGAGAAAATGGTACGGCAAGGGGTTAAAACTCGATGGGCATAGTTCTACGAATATACAATAAACACAGCACATTGAAATACGGCAAGGAAAGAGTGAGATTTGCCATAAGCGGGGACTAAATTCATTTAGGTTGTATTCAATTTGTCTCGAAGTGATTCGGTACCATTCGTCTTTTAGCTTGAAATGGATTCATAGAGAACGCATGAAAACATCCGAAGTGCGCCGAGTCTCCCCTGACAGCGCGAATCTCACCGCTTTCTTTTGTCCTGACAACCCGACTCGATTATTGGCTTCTCGAAAAGTGTTCTCGTAGATCTTTCATTTTTATCGCATTTAAAGAAATTTTTACGATACTTTGATCACAGTTTAATGGCAGAAATGATGACGTTTGCAATACACATTCTTGTGAACAGAAACCATATAAAGGATCTGACCGATTGTAGTACATAACGTACTATTACTGACTGTACCGAGATTGCACTTTGGGAATCAAGAATTTCTCGTGAATACATATTCAGTCCGTCTGCACTCACGGCGATTAGATTTTAGTCAAGATGCAGATAATGAAAACGCTGTCTGTAATTAAAATCTAAATAAGTAACAAAAGTGTAGATCAAATAATCAATAATCAGTTTCCATCAACACAATGTGTATATTATTAAGCAAGCTTTGCCGCTTTGCCACACTTTCTAGATAATATAATTGTCTCTCCAATATAATCTCTGATATAATCTAAAGAAGGGATTTTCTGAATACTCGAATATATGTATATACTTAAAAACTGTTCCTTATTCTAAATTTTGTAATAATAAATAATCTTTCCATTACTAATCGTACATGCTAGTTAAACGCTCCACCTTTGTTTGTTGAAAAGACAAAATTAAAAATATCCATGTGTACTTTAAGATACTTCAAATTAAAAGTGGTATAAATCTTTGACAGATAGGATGATCTGGCTAATAAATGAACATTCCTAGAAAATAAATATTTCCCGAACTACGTAAAAAAGTAATATTTATCATAGGCTTTTCTATATTAAAACTTTTTTTTTACTTAATAAAAGATTTTACTTAATACAAAATTTTATTCACTTAAAGTAGAGTATTTGGCCTCAAAAGTTTGTAAAAATTATTTTCTTCGTTTCTGTGAGAATAAAGTGAATAAAATGTCATTACTAGAATTTCGCAAGAACGAAATTAAATAAAAAATTTGCAAATTAATGTGTAAAGGTTTGCAAATACTAAATGTTAATTTCTATTATTTCATTTTGATACAAATTTTTTTTGTTACCATGCATTTAAATAAATTAATCTCATTCTTTATCGAACTCATCTATTCTACCGTTGTCGTTATAATTTCATACTCGTCTAAACTTAATCGAATTAAAATTTTTTTGAAATTCTTATAATTTCGAATTGGCATTAAATTCTTCACTTTAATGACATCGAATGCATTGGAATCCATTTGAAAACTAATAATATTTACTAACGTCACTAATCTTAAAACTATAGGTAATGGGGAACGTAATATTTAACTGAAAGTAAAGCATGGTAACCTAAATGATCTCTGTAAAGATAAAGTTCATGGTTTCTTTGGAACATAGACATCTTTTCATTTTCCATATATTCATATCTGAGAGAGCAAAAATTTTAAATTTTGCATAAGATTTCTTGAACCCACTTTGAACCTGCTTCTTTTGAGCTAATGCACTCTTCCGTGCGACGTTCTATGCGTTACTTGAAATATTGTATACTTGAATAATATACTTGTACAATATAATTGAATAATTTATATTTTAATGTGTGTTCATTTTTTTGTATAATATTGTAGTTTAGAAATTTATTTAAGGAAAAATATTGTAATATTCTAAGTCGACCGGATAATATTGTAAATCGATTTTAACGATGTTTAGCTATAGGAAACCATTTTTTTGAGACATTTTACTTTTACTTTTCTACATTATGACATCTGTATCGCGTTTACGTTAACACTAAATCTACCGAACATTGAATGCGATTCATGTGTATTGTTCTCTAAGAATAAGGAAATTGATATTATTTAGTACGCTTAAATTACGAAATTTCTTCAATCATTTCCTACATAAGAATTTTTATAATGTCAATAATTTTAAAATAAAAAATATGCAATCGGTCAAAATGGTAGGTTTAGTGTTAAAGTAAATATTATTCAAACCGTTTATAAACATTACCGCATTTTGTAATTTTAGAAATAATGTTAAACGTCCTTAATTAAAAAGCAGTGATAAGTTTTGTGTGCTATATTATCCATTAAATATGACATATGATGCAGAATGTATTAACATAACGTGACATAACCTGATATATGATGTAGAATGTAGAATTTAACGAGGGGAGATGTATCGAATCTGGATATACTAATATTTAATATTAATACTTCACCGACCGGTCATTCGGCCGTAAACATTTTTATATTTTCACAACTAGAGCTTTAAACAATATTTATTTTATTTATTTCATTCAACACGAAAGATATCTAATATTTAAAAAATTATATAATAATACTTCAATGGATAGAAAATTGTTGGTTGCCATGAGAACCGATTCGCAGGCTCTCGGTTGGGGTAAAAAGCTGATTTATAGACTACCGGTTGGTAAACTGTTAATACGTTATCTACTCTACTTGTGCCGACTACAGTGCTTTTGCGGGGAATTTTATTGCACTACATTATTCAAAAGAAATCTGCATCCGTAGCACACAGAATTTTTGTTGAGACTTGCGACGACAATGCTCTGTCAGATACGACATGCAGAGACTGGTTTCGACGCATCAAAAATAATGATTTTGAACTTGAGGATACGGAAAGTTCTGGCACACCGACAAAGTTTAAAAACGAAGAATTACAAGAATTGCTCGATGAAGACCTATGTCAAACGCTAGCAGAGTTTGGAAAAATATTACAAGTAGATGTGTCAACAGTTTCAAACCGTTTAAAAGGGTTAGGAATGATGTAGAAGCAGGGACATTTGGTGCCGTATGAATTGAAGTCGAGAGACGTTGAACGGTGTTTTCTGATGTCTGAACTACTGCTTCAACGGCAGAAAAGGAAAGGTTTTTTGCACCGTATCGTCACTGGCGATGAAAAGTGGATTCATTACGATAATCCAAAGCGTAAAAAATCGTGGGTAAACCAGGTCATACATCAACACCGTTTGCAAAACCAAATATCCATGGTTCGAAGCTTCTTCTCTGCACTTGGTGAGATCAGAAGGGTGTAATTTACTATGAGCTGCTCAAATCGTATGAAACTATTTCGGGAGATCGCTATCGACTTCAATTGTTGCGTTTGAGTCGAGCCCTAAAAGAAAAACGACTTCTATACGAGCAGAGACACGACAAAGTCATTTTGTTACTCGACAACGCTCGGCCACATGTTGCAAAAGCAGTGAAAACCTACCTGGAAATGTTTAAATGGGAAGTTCTACGCCACCCGCTGTATTCACTAGACATAACTCCTTCTGATTATCACCTATTCCGATCGATGGCACATGGCCTGGCTGAGGACTGCTTCCATTCTTACGAAGAAACTTAAAAATGGATCGATTCATGGATTGCCTCAAACGACGAATCGTTTTTCCTACGCAGAATTCTTTTACTGCCAGAAAGATGGCAGAAAGTGGACTCTAGTAATGGGCAATACTTTGATTTAACTGATTTTGAACGTTATATTTTAAATAAAGTTTTTATTTTGGGAAGAAAACAGCGAAAACTTATTCAAGGTCCTAATATTTTCTCGAATATTGCTTGTCACAGATTCTTCAAAGTCAATGTGTTCGGACACGCTCTATTTCTACATGTCAGATTCTGCATCGTACGCTGTATCTAATGAAAAATGTGAAAAGAGTTTATATACATACATTTTTAGAAGCAACACTTTTAGAATTATAGTTTAACAATATTTAAAAAAAAAACAAAGTTTATCAATGATCTTCGCAAAAATAAATCACTAACATTTTTCAATTATTTTTTTATTGCTTCCAAAAGCACCATTCCCTTACTAAGTGTCCGAATCTAGGGAGATAAGATTAGAAAAAATAGTGTACGAGATGTTTTTAACGTGTTGCGTTTATGAGGACTAGGTGGGAATGTGTCGTCGACCGGGATAGCTTTACGTTAAACGTACCGGGCACTCAAAATGTCTGGTTTGCCTCATCGTATAAAAATGATAAGATTGTGTTTATTTAGACTTTTAATAATTTTATATCATAATATCTGCTAGAATAAAAGAAGATTAATCATTTCCCATAAAAGCATCTTTCACGTTTAAATAATTAAAAATTAATAGATTGGAAATGGATTTGATCATTCGATCAAGGATGATACGTTTAGTGTTAATTGATTATAGTACCCGATCAGTCGACTCATTTTCTCCTATAATAGAAAGTCAAAAAATGGGGGGTATTCTAATGTTCCCAAATTAGTAAGAAAAGCCTGAATATGATTTCACGAAAAAAGATACCATAAACGAGCTTTAGATACAAGGTGATAACGCAGAAGAGTGTGAGATCTTTCATGCAAATAAAAGATCTGTAAGACTTAAATTAATTGATAATACTCCGAAAACAGAAAACGAATAATTAGGTTCATGCTTCTCTGTACAATGGTGCTTGAATGGAGAGATAACCAAGAAAGAAGGAAAGAACAAGAGAAAAACAAATGTTAAAGATCGAACGAGTAAGAAGTTGAGAAGAAGAATGAAAGAAAACAAATGATAAAGTAAAAAATAATGGAATCTTACGAATCAATATTTATCTTGCTGTTTATAATTGCATGAAAAATCAATATCCAAACAATATAAAATAGGCATAACAAAGGGAAGTTAACATAATAAGTGTGACTTCTTTATATTCCATTCCTAATTTATTCCATTTCTTCTTCTCTTCTAACATGTAAAGATATTGAAGAACATTTCTTTGTCTTCTTTAAGATCTTTTAAACAAAGAATATTACATCTGTCTTCAGAATTCTATAAAATATTATTTTCTCAGTAAAGGTAACTCTAATTAATTAAGAGAGGTAAATGAGTATGTAATTCAGAAATTATGTTTTTGTTTAAATTCATATTATTCAATCATTCGAATATGTTTCTATCCATTGACTAGTTGATATATTTTTCAAAAAATTTTATATGATACTTTGAAAACATATTATAACTATCACAAAATTCTAGAACCGTGGATAAGTTACACTATTTGAAACCTAAACGTAATATTATACATGAACTTTGAGATTTCTTTCGTATCACACTTATGAACTGATAAAACTAAACTCCTTATAAGTGAATAAGTAAATCCATGAATAGATAAAGTATACAAATGATTACTATGATAATAGGAAACGAGTATAACTTTTCGTTCAATACGGGAACTTATAATTATTGTCAAAATCGCCATGAAAAGGGAATGAAAGATTCAAAAACAATCGATTTTCCGAGAGTCGACGATTGATTTCTTGTTTTTTAAATCTTGCAATGATTACAAAATAGGAATGAATAAAATAACAACGCGGAGTTTGATCAATTGACAAATATAGTTCCTACTATAAAAACATTTTCAGAAATCCACTTGCGAAATTCAATTTCTTCAATAAATAATTAAAATTAAAAATAATTTTTTAAATAAGTTCTTATACGAACTTACCTTTTCATCAACTTTTGCCACATTCGCAATCGCGACGTCCCTGCACTGGTAATTTATGCACTTTTCAAATCTGTCTTCATTGATTTCTCAAAACAACGTCAACAATACTCGCGTCAACGCGGGTTCTCCACCTGTTCAGTACTTTTGGGAGTGAGTGACCGCGGATCTCGACCTCACCGTAGATCTCCTCGTTTACTTCATCCACTTGCCACAGAAGAATTTGAAATGCCGGTTTCTGCCTTCGTGTACAATTCGAATGAAGTTTATCGCGTTGACATCTTATCTACGAGTCGAGCTCCACGCTCAACAAGAAGTGAACAAAAAAATGATATATAATTTACGAACAATCATAGACGCATTGGAAAACATGTACTGAGTCACGGTGTAACGGAACGATTAAAAATCTGTTCGATCGTCGTTGGATTAGCAGATTCGTGCACACCTGCGATTTATCAGCATCACTGGGTGAAGGAAAAGATTAAATGCATAGAATCAGACCGTCAGCTGGTATTGATTGGTCTAATCGAAAACTTTTTATCTGACTCGCGATGTCGATCATCGATAATCAAAAAGATATAATACTAGAACAGAGAAGGCAAGTCATTTTGATATTTATGCGTGCATACAGCTTTGGGATTATTCGTACGTTATACGTGCGGACGGTGAAATGTATTTTCTTCGAGAGATACCGCGGCAGGGTGTAACATTGTCACAGTTTAACACGTTAAGCGCTACGCGCCGGTCCCTAGGAACCGACGCTGGACTTTTCGGTCTGGATTGACCAAACAAAAACTGATATCGCATAATTTCAATGTTCAGTCTCACAAGAACGCAAGGGCCGACACATTCGTCGCGATAGAAGAACGAAAAATCTGTCGTCGGTCCGTGGGGACCGACGCGGTCCGAACAGAAAATCTAGGGACCGGCGCGTTGCGCTTAACGTGTTAAGTATATTTTCTTGCAATTAAGGAACAATAAATCTGTCCCTAAGTACACTGCCTCTCAAAAGTATGTGGACACTTACCAATTTCATAAAAACTACGAAATAGTATGTATATTATTATTGTTAAATGACTACTGCTAAATTCTAATTGAGAACATAACTTGAAAGTAAAAGAATTAGTACCTTGATAACAACAAATTACATAATTTAAGTATTTAAATCCTTTAAATAAATAAAAGTTTATGCATGAATAATTAAAGTGGGACTTGATTGACATTGAAGTAATGGGAAAACTAACAGCCATAATCCTACGACTAGTAAATGCGGTTATAGAAACACAAGGCGATGTACTGAGAAGAAGAAGCTATAATTGTTTTTTATTATTATTATTGGTGAGTTACATGAGATTTGTAATATCGTATAAACTAGCATATGTGAAAGGCCCATGTTTGGTCTGTACACGACTTGCTCGTGAGCAAATCAGCAACACTAATAGTTTAGAAATTGAAACTATGGTTCAAGAAAATAATGACAGAAATCGATTGTAGATAACTTTTGGATTGAGTGGAATAGACCGAGCAGCGGATGATCGCCATATAACGATAATGCCGTTAAAAGCCTTGTCATTACTCTCACGGATAAGTTACAGGGTTAAAATTTTGCACAGATGAGCTTCTCTTGGTCAGCTATCGAACAATATATTAGTCATTGAAAAACCTTTAAGGGTAATTTTGACCATCTTAATCGGTAAAGTATTAGAAATATAATACAAAGTACTGTCTGTATAAATATAATACAAAGTATTGCCTACTAGACAATAACTATAAACTATTTCCCCTATTAACTAAAGAAACTCAAGTCACTTGGACCAATTAGGAAGATAATTAATCTTCCTCATGTCGAACATTCAGACAAAATAATTATATGATATCCACTCGAGATAGTTTACTAATTTATAATTAAAAGTGTTATTACTGTTGATATAGTTCATTAGAAGATCTTCAGTTATTTATTTTTAAGCTTCGAAAGATTAACCGCGAAAAGATTATACAAGTTGTCACGTAATTGGTGGTACAACCGAATAGAAGCTGATTCTATGTCAATAAATACGTCGAAAAAAGGAAATTTTTTCATTTAAGATTCCGTTTTCGAGAAAACTCAGTTGAAATATATATTAACCTCATATGGTTTATAATGTCACGACAAGTAGAATTAGTATGTCATGATCAAACGCATTACTTAACTCGTATTTAATACTATTATTTCTTCAATTTTCTTTTTCTCGAAAACAATGACTTATTAATATATGTTCCATTACATATTTCTTACGTATATAATACTCCTCATTCTGGTTTCTATGTAATGATCTATGAAGGGCTAGAGATCGTTAAATAAATTAAATAAAAGATCTATGATTCACGTAAAAATTTGCGCTCCAGTTATATTTATCAATGCTTATTCTAACTATTCTTATCAGTATAGTCTTACCACAAGCTTGATGTTTCATTGAAGACGGTGTAACAGCAACTAGATTGAACCATTATGTATTTCGAAGAAGAAAGATATTTCGAGTATCGTTAACATTAGTAATTCATTAAACCTTTGTACTTGGATGTACTTTTTCAAGAAGGTACAGTAACATTGCTGATAATTACTTATTTTGCACTCAAGATTAACTTTTTAACGAACTTTACTTACACTTTCACAGAGAAAAGTGAGGGAAAAGGAGAGGGGATTATTAGAATTTTAAGGTAAGAGACTAAAGACAAATCAAAGGCAAAGCGGGTGTAATGCAAGGAGAAGGGTAGAAGGTAGAAACAGATTTTAGTCAGTAGGTATATGAGACAGGAGTGAGAATGAGAGTGGAGAGGGTTTGAATGCAAAGAATGAAAAGTTAAGATAGAAGTGTATTGTTAGGTGTTTGTAAACCAAGTCAAATTTCTTGGCCGCGAGGCTGAAATAATTCAATATATGTATATGTTCTTACACTTTCGTAAATCAAATTCACTTTTTTCTAAATAAAATTAATTGCTTCGTACATAATAATGAATCGCCTTTTATTCAATTTTTAAATTTATTATGAATTTATATACTTATTATGAAATGATTTAAACTGTATTACAAAACAATTAATTTTCACCAATCTTCAATAATTATGTTATCTATCATGACTTTGATTACAAATAATAGCAAGTAGGTGAATTTGAATTTTTATGGAGAATTTGATTTAAAGGTGAATAAGATCTAATACATTGAGCGTAAAATCTGTATATTAATATAATCCTATAACAAATTCTGTTTAAAGACAGTAATTATTTCTAACGTTATATTAGTTTATATGTGTAAAAATAATATAACATTATAAATATCTTTTTTAAATGTTGCTTACTATTTCACCAATAAAGATGTTCGAGTTGCTAGTGTAAGATCAAAGAAAATTCCTCGAGTAGAAAAGGTTAAGAATTCTGTCCCAAGCATGATTTACAGTTATGCATCCCGAAAAAAGGAAGATACTTACAGCGTCATCTTCTTTATTTCACATTTTAGACGAAGTAAATGTGTAAACATTTTCAAGAGAGAAACAACGAGCACAATGGAAAATAATGAATCGTGGTACTGGATAATCATATTTTAATGACTCAATGATTGTACAAATGGATCACTCTCGAACGTTTTCGCGTAACCGAGGAACAATAATAGTAATAAATACAAGAATGATCGTAATTATAATGTTCATTTCTAATCTCTAGTTACACAATAGTAGATGAAAACGTAAAGAGTACGCAGTTCGTATCCGCGGTTCGTATGCGTTCGCACGTGGAATAGTATCATTTTTTGTTTGTCCGATTCGTCACGCAAAAGTTGTGTGTACAGCAAAGGAAAGAAAAAAACGTAATGCGGAAAGACTCGTTACATTCTTAATTTACCCTATCTTTGTTTCGTTATAACGCGACCCCATCCCGACGAATCCTGCTCCATAGTCATATACTATTTCCCCTTACGATCTATAATAATTCTATCAACCATCTAAAAACTTCGTATTCACGGGACACTCAAATGGTTTTACTCCATTTTCTTTCTTCTCTAACACTCGGTCTCCCTTTCTCACGCACGTACACCACATTCGTTTCTCACTTTCTCTCTCTCTCCCTCTCTCTCTCTCTCTCTCTCTCTCTCTGTCTCTCCCCCTTTCTCTCCGTACCTTTTGCTCAGTTCCTTTCACTCAATCGTTCTGGCTCGCCCCCGCGTTCACCCATTTCCCTTAACCCAATAATATTCCTCTTTCAATTTCGTAATACGCCAGCCAGCATTATTTACTTCATTTAATCTGGTGCCCGTAATTCTACCGAAGGTATCGTCATTATAATTATTTAAGTATTATTACGTTCAACGGTAGCGATAAAGTTTATATCAATAAAATTTGTGGAGACTGTCAATAATCGTATAATAGATGATAAATCGTTCGACGATTTACTGTCATCAGGAGAAAAATATGAAACTCGATACTACTAGGCCAACTATCGAGAGATACGTCTCCGAGGCAGAGTGTTTCGACAGGTCTCGCGTGAAATCGAAAATTCCTCGATCGTTCGCGCGCGTTTATTACCGAATAATCATCAGGAACATGTTCGCTTCGCTTCATCTACCGCACCGGTTACAAATCGTTCGTAAGTAATCTCACGGTGAAAATAAAAACGTTTGAACGTAGAACAAAGGGACGCGCGTGCATCGTCATTGTCAGTACAGTCAATTCCATACGCTGCTGTGCAACGACGAAACATAAATCGGATCACGAGAACGTAATTACCGGGTATAGGAGAGATTATCATCGCGGGAGATGTTTGTCAGTTTGATCATCGAGAATCAATTTTCTCTCAGGCGCTTTTGTTCTTTTGCACGTTTCCGCATACATAGAATTGTCACGACGCGACGCGACGATCACTTTTCCGTCGACACCGCTATTTCCATTGTGAAAATCTTACTCTTATTTAAGTAGTATTTATCATTATGTTTTAATTGTTGGTCATTCATTCGTCTTCCATAAGAAAAGTTGTTGCCTTTGATTGTCACGAGTCCTGAATAGAAGTACACACACATAATGAGAACGTGTACATGATAGCATCGAATATCGAAGATTTCCGAGAACGTGGAAGTATGTTGTAAATCAGCGCGCACGTGTCGCACCTGCATAGGCGCGGGCAAAACGGTCGAACGAACGATACAATAAAATCGCGTGTGTCTCGTTTAGCATATTCTTCTTTTCATTACGTTTCATCGATTTTCCCGTGTAAAACAGAGAGAACCCCGGCGAAGAGATATGGCCGAGTGCGAAGGAAACACCAACTCTGCTCGAAGGCGCGTCTCGACGTAATTCATCCGATCATATATGGATATATACATATACACCTATATATATGTACATATATGAAAGCGACAATGCAATAATACGAGCAACAGAAGGACCTCCGTAAATTCTTCGATCTGCACACAGGACGTCTACAGTAATTAATAAATAAGTATTTCATTATCTCTTTATCTTTCGCTGTCAAACATCGACCGATATTCTCTTTCATGCATACGCACTTCGCTTATAAGCGCGTATAAGCACATGCGTGCATGCGTGTACGTGTACGTGTGTGTTCGCGCGTGTGTGTGCGTGCGTGTACATGTGTGTATGCGAGCGATCGCGTAGCTGTGCGTAGTACGTGTGCCGAAACGCGCCGCGGTTGCGTGGATCACGCGAAGTGCAAGATTTTCGTCCATTTTACCTGATCGCCAGGAATTTTCGTTCATGGTGGCAACGAGTTTGATCCTCGAAACGAAACGATCGAACCGATCTAAGGAGTTCGTTCTATTGTAACAGCGAGCGATTATCCGTTAACCATACTACTACTAGTATATTCGTTTCACTACTTTTATACATATGTACGTAGATTATTGGTTATTCCCACTCGATTCAACTGACGTTCCTATTCTCACTTTACACGGATACGTTTATATTTTACATACATATGTATGCGGGACCGATGTGACTCCGCGTAAATATCTACTAGATAAAGCAAACACTGATCGTACCTTTGAATGTGAACGCAACTGATAATCACGATTCCGTCAATTTTTAAAGCGCGCTTTATTGAAGACTCTATTGAATTTCGCGTCGAGGCGAATTTTGATGTATACGAGTTCGCGAAGTCCGCAAATTGAGCATTCGGGAAGAATGTAATCTATTACTATTTCGAGAACGTATTTTTTTTTTGGAAACGTTCAGTTCGAACTATGCAGGAGAGAATTCGTACAGCGACAAAAGCTAGATTCAACTTTTAGCGTTACATGTATATTTTTATACTTAAATAAATGAATACTACTGTTTTATAAAATATACTTTGGAGTTGTCGTTTTTCCTTCAATTGTATCATTTCATTTCTGACATTTGTAAATATCAATTTGAACGCAACCTTCTGACGTTTATGTTCTGCCTTTCTCTATCAACATTATTAATCGATTAGATCTAAATATACACTAACCAAGTTAGTCAATATCGAACGTTAATTTTCCAAATATCTTACGATTTTGCTGAGCAACAATGTTTATCATTGAATTATGATTGTAAGTTGATTAGAAGATTGCGATTCTTTATACAAAATATATTACACAAATTTGTTTACATAAGACACAGGAACTACGTGAAATTTATTTTTTCCTGAACAATTGACGTATTTTTAAACTCTTTAAATTTGTCCACTACTTGAAATTTGATTCGCTCGTTTGCACTGTATCGTCAATTAAATCAGCAAGTTTACAGAGACTAGCTCAAATTATGGAACAAAAGCTTATTAGCTGAGGATACTGCACACTCCCCGTTCAAACATAAACAGGTTTGATTTCTCTTCTGCAGAATTCGAAGAAAGAACATACACAACAATATAGATGCATCTAACAAAAGTGAGAAAGAACCTCGGCTTAATAGAAGCACAGAAGGAAGAGTGATTTAGCCTACGATGAATAGTTTGATCGTATCGCTGCCGATTTTTCCGACTACTCGTTCCTTTAAACCGGAGCCGATCTAATCATACTTCGTTCAACGAGAACTGGCACAAAATATAAACAGCTGCACGTAAGCAATACGTGATCGGAGCAGTGCCGAATCACAATTTTCGGGCCTCCTTACATGAGGTTACTCTGCATGCAGGGGCCCTCGATGAGGGTCCTCTAAAATTCGTACTTGAGCTTCGTCGTCTAATAACCACTCGCTGTACTCGTAGCACCGATCACATAAACCTCTTTTTACATTCCTTGCCTTTCCTCGTTGAACGTAGTAAGTATCGACGAAGAGGAATTACGCGTGCGCGAGGGATCTCGATAAATCTCGATGAATCTCGATGTTCCGAAAGGATCCGAAATATCCTATTTCTGTACGACATAATAGCGCCGGAAACACCAAATTTCATCAATAAGCCGAAGTTTCGATTATGCGTGTCGTACATGTAGGAATGTATACGTGTGTATGCACGCGCGCACAGGACGTAAGCATACAACATACACACACGCGCACGCATACGCAACGGCCAGCAGATGATAGGCAGGACAGACAAATAACACGCAAGCACGCGCGTACAACCGCATGCACACGCACACGACGTACACGCATACGCTTTCGTACACACCAGGATCCTAAATTCGTGTGTACTCTTAGTATTATACACGTATGCTTATTATAATACCAATAGTGGTTTCAAACTGTTATTTGAACATTCAAGGATACATCGTGCACGCACGTGCGTACACGCAAAAGAAACGCGAACCGACACGTTGTCATACCTATAGGTCGCTATATCACTTCCTTGTCATATTTTTACTATTTTCCTCTCTGCTTCGTGTGTGTTTCGGGTACACGTGCGAAGAACAAACGATAATGTGCACAGAACGGAAGAAAATTCGTTTTCCTCTTCTTCTTCTTCGTCTTCTTCTTCTTCTTCTGTTTCTTTTCTCTCTTCATCGTATTCTTCTTCGATATTTACATGCTCTCGCGACAGAATTTCAAGGAGCGTTGAATCCGACCGAACGTAAACGGAAAGACGACGATCGCCCCTTAAATTGTCAGATAACAGTCTTCATCCTTCATTCTACATGCACTGTATACGTACATGCGTATACACATTATTTTATTGTTTGCTGTAGATATTTTCTCTATAAGTATAGACGTACTTTCTGTTTTCTAATTTACAAGCATTAATGATTTAATATTCGAGTGTTCAACTTATCGCAATACCCATCAATAATGTGTTTACGGGTCGATTATCGTTATTTTCTTCGTGTGTGTTAACATGTGTGTGAATCAATTGTTCTGGACGACATTCCACACGGACGTTTCTCTCGCTTTCTCTTTCTTTCTTACACTTTCTCTCTTTCATTCTTTCATTCTCTCCCTCCCACCCTTTCTCTCTCTCTCTCTCTCTCTCTCTCTCTCTCTCTCTCATACTTTTTCTCTATTTCTTCCTCTCCCTCTGTCTCTGTCGGATCTATTTTTTGCGGTCCTACCTTCGTTTCTCCATCCCTATACAACTTTAACGGTTCAGCCTCCGTGGTTTCTCGGTCTCGAGCGTACCGATCGCCGATCCTGTTTTAAGCAACGTTCAAAATAAAGTCATCTATTTCGACGAGCACGCTCGAGACGCGAACGGAGCCTGTTGGAACAGCGAACATGTGGAAAACCTTCCCGCCCACGCACAATAAATGTATATATGTACGTATCCATATACGGAAATATATGAATTTATCTACACTCGTGCTTGCGCCGTTACACATTATACCGTGTGTGCACAGGGCTCATGCACACGACCCGCGTACACAGCTCGAGCACGTCCCGCTCCTGTACACTTCCCGCCTTCCTCCAGCTTTCTTGGAACTTCATTTCACCCTTTCTCCACAGCTTTCTCTCCCTCTCATTCACGCTTGCCTTTCTCGCCACACTTTCGTTCCCCCACGATCTCATCGCTCAGACTCTCGGAAACGCGCGCAGCAGACAGACGTACACGGAGTCAGACAGAGGCACACACGCGCGCACACACGCGGTTCGCATACGTACACGTTATACAGTCGTTATACGATTCTCTTAAACTTCCATATGTATATTTTATATGTATATATTATATATACGACTTATTCCGTTAAACTTTGTTGTTTGATCGCTAAATTTGTTTTTTCATGTTTTACTCTTCGTTACGTCGTCATTTATTCTTACGCATAGAATTTACTTTTCTATAATGTAGCATCTGAGTAACCGTTTTTTCGCCGACGATGACACGCGCACGCATACACACTTATATACATATATATGTATACGTATGTGTGTATGTGTGTGCACGCATACGTACGTATACTTGTATAATGTACGATAATGATAGTGTGCCGATAACGAAAGGCAATGACGATGAGGATGATTGCGACGACATCATCGACGATAGCATTTCGCGAAGACAATAAATAGTAACGCGGTAAACCAGCGACAATAACAGTAACAGCGATTGTGGTGGTAGCGATCATCCCGACGACGTGACAGCGCCGATGCCGATGGTAGTAGTAGTAGTAGTAGTAGTAGTGGTGGTGGTGGTAGTAGTTGTAGTAGTAGTAGTAGTAGTAGTAGTAGTAGTAGTAGTGGTGGTGGTGGTGGTAGTAGTTGTAGTAGTAGTAGTAGTAGTAGTAGTAGTAGTAGTAGTAGTAGTAGTAGCAGTAGTAGTAGTAGTAGTAGTAGTAGTAGTAGTAGTAGTAGTAGTAGTAGCATTAGTAGTGTGTGTTTGTTAGTCGTGTGTCGTTGCCAGCAGTGATGGTAGCGATCGTGATCAAACGGTCGTTGGCGACAGATAGCGACGACGATACAATTTTAAACAACGACGAAAAAAAGAGCGAGAACAGTCTCTCTATACGATAATGGAGCGTCTGCATTGCGAACGTGACTCGTTATCCATTGAGAACAAAAGAGACTAACATAGCGGAAACTGTGACAGCGTTCGCATAATCGTGATAATGACGACGGCAGCAACGGTACCAATGATAACCCTAACGATAATCAGAAGAATAATAACCGTAGAGCGACGGTGATAACGGTACCGACAGAAATCCGAATTAAAGCGACGTGAATCGTTACAATGATAATAATGGTAATAGTAATGACAACGAGATCATCGTGATAATCATAACAAATAATAATAGTAATAATAATAATAATAATACTAATAATAATAATAGTAGTGGTGATAATAATAATAGTAATAATAATGACAATAAGAATAATAATAATAATAATGACAGTCCTAATAATATCATTCTTACATTATATACAGAGTTGATATCACTCCATAGTTGCGCATTGCCGTCCATGCGGAAGAGTTGCAGGCAGAAACGAACGCGAAAACTCGGGGATGAGAAAGTGCAACGGTAATTTATACCGCGCTATAATATGTATATAATATGTATATAAACGGGGGTAGCATAATCATTTGGCGGATAACGGCGAATCGTAAGGGCAAAAGGTGGCGACGCGTGTTTCGCCGCGACAGACTGAATCTGGTACGTATGTGTATGTAGTTTTTCTTTTTAAATAGGTACAACAACAGCAACAACAACAACGACAACAATAACAGCAACAACAACTAGTGAACGTGAAAAATAGAATCTCGAAATGGAAATCCAGGCGCAACTCGTCGCGACGCGTCTCTCGCGGATCGTTTTCTGCACAGACACATTCGTTTCATTCCTTTTTTCGCTTTTTGTCGTCGCAAGGCTACAGCATTTGTTTAGGTCGACAGAGTCGGACGATCACCAACGTGGTGTGTCATTGCTAATACAAGTAATCAGTATAATAAGCGATTGAGAGGGGGGAGGGAGGGGTGCGGCGAGAGCTTTAACAGTGGATAGAAGAGCGTGCTTCGACGGCGCGGTCGGAAGTGGAAGCAGCGGCTTCGATAAAGAGATGCAACCGAATCCTTGGTTTTTTTCCATGTTGCTTAAAAATTAGGGTGTCTTTAGGACATTTTTTTCGTTGGAAACGATCCGTCTTGAGTGTGCACAGACGAAATGCTGTTCGTTCGAAATTAACATAAGTAGACGATCGATCGTTCGTTGCATGGAGAAAAATAAATATGAACGCGAGTGTACTTGCCTCTGTATATTTGTCTTTATGACTGTGTGTGTGTGCGTGCGTGCGCGCGCGCGTGTGTGTGTGTGTGTGTGTACGTTTGCTTTATATATTTTCAGGAGGACAAACGAGACCGGTGAAAACTGAAGAAACGTTTACTCCCGGATGGTAGTGTTCCGCGTGAACGGCACGCGCGTGAATCTCTTCACAATAATCGAATAAGTTGATCGGTTTATTTCACGATGTTTAAACTTAGCCCTACAGTGTTTTTTTGTTAGCCAGTTAACAACTACTTAAATTAAACATGGTTATTATAGTTAGATTGTTGAGCACAATTATTGATTTCTATGAGAGATTTTCGGGAAGCGCTGTGAGATGAGCTCATATCCCCAAACTCGCTGGCCGACTTACCCTTACGCGGTAAAGTGGTGGCCTCTCCTAACGAAGGTAACTCCCGCGGTTTCCAGATCGGCGAACCTTCAATAGATTTTCATAATAGCAAGTGCCGCGTCTGATCGGTCAAGGTCATTCACTACCTACATACTCTAATTGCACAGCAACCGAAATCAACGAGAACATTCACGTTGGACCGTGGACTTTGACCTTCCACGGTTTTAGGAACGTAATGGAACTCTCGATTCATCGACATGCTCCCTACTTATGTCCAAAGACTTTGATTTCCTGTTTCACGTAAAAACAATTGTTATTCATCGTTTAATCATTTCAATGCTGTTACAGAGACAAACCCTTCTTCAATAGTGGTAATGAAACTGCAAACCGCTGTCGTAGGAAGAAGTTAGATGATTCCAAATAGTGCAATTTTATTTTGCATATTTCATACGTATACTGTGGATCTTTATGCAAAATAAACATTTTCTTAATCGATCGTAACAAATAGAAATTGAAAATGTAATTTCTCTTTGAATACTTTGAATAAATTAAGGTGAATTGGAGACACATGTTACATACTTCTAATGTTTTCATTGTTAAGTATATTGTTTGGTATTCCATCTAGTCAATTTCGATGTAAATGCATGAGATCTACAGTATATTTATGTTTTGAGCATATTGCATATGACGATTAATTTTTCAAACAGTTTTTAATTGGCATTGCTCTAAGCATAATGTAGACAACAGCATGAAACAGTTAAGAGACGTAACATTTCTGTTTCGATATATAATAGTACTCTACGGAATTTAAGGAACTATTATACATAGTGTTCCTTGAATTTTGTAAAGTGTGGTGTATTCATCGTATTTCATACATGATATAGGATAAATTGAAATTGATAGAACGTTCTAATTACAAGGCTGTTGTCCAAACAAACGCCAGTAGCGAGATTGTCGATGATATGACTTCTTCGATTTAAATATTAAGAAAAATTTGACAATAACGTCCACGATCCAATTATCATTTTTATAGCACACTCGTCCATTTCCTTGTACGATACATACATACGTGTGGAATGATGTTGTGGAAGAAGTGACATCGTACGAACGCTCACAAGCAAAACGACGAGTATGCGACAAAAAATGGTCCTTTCGTTTTCCCGACTCTTTCCAATTACAGGTTACACGATTTTGATTCTTCTCTTACCTAGTTCTTTCACTGTAATAGGTTGATAGTTTTCCGGTTGATGAGAGGACTGGATTAATCTTGCTTGACTGCCCGTACTTCCCGCTGAAATGGTTGAAGTGGTGCTCAAAGTCAAATGATTCGGAGTGCGGCCCAAATTTGCCTTCTTCTCACCTAAAAAAGCTTGCGAGTCTTCCTCTCCCTCGGACTTTGTTCCTGAATCCATCTCCACCTTCACCTCTCCTGTATCGGAAACCGAACACCTGCGCGTTAGTATAAAGGAACACAAGTGTCTTGGATCAAATGCTCAATGATAACACAGCGATACGTATGTATCGCATCGCTAAACTGCGTATCTCCGCGCGAAACAAAAATACTTTGCTTCTATTGTAAGAGGTAGAATACTTGTACATCGTTTAAAACCGAAGAATTTATATGCAATTTTGATAAATGATTTTCATGTTCTTTCTCAAATTTTACGAGACCAAGTTTACTAGATTTACTACAATTTGTTAGAATGATAGAAAATATAACAATTTAACTTCTTCGTCTGAGCTTATAACGAAAATTCAAACACGTAAGCTTTTTATAGTTCATATTATGCATGTTGAAAATTTGATTGAAACAAATTCATACTGTTATAAACTTCAGGCGCTGGAGGTAAACTCTCCAGTTTGATTAGAATTGTTGATCAAAAGAATTGACAAAACCTTCTTAATTTTAAGTTACAGAAATTTACAACCTGTATCGTTGAAATTTTCGTTCGAAGATCACACGAAACAACATGACTTTTGAAGTATTTTATCATTTAAACGAGTTATAATTTTTTCAAACATTTGTGTAAGTTTTCAATCTGTGTTATCCAATTTTAGAGAGCGATTGTACACGTAAACTTAATGCTTTAGGTTTTAGGATTTCTTGTGTTCGAGGTCACATGAAGAACATTGATATGACAGGTCATTGCATTCGGTGTCGTCGTAGCTGTCATGATATAATGATAAAAATATGTAACTCTGTTTAAAAAAATTCTGATGACCTCGAAATCTCAAAGAATATGATCTTTAAAAGAAATCATTTCCGACCTACATACCAAACAATTTGTTTCTGTAAGATTTCTGAGTAGCATGAAGAATAACGATATCGTTTTGTAGCAAAGCTAGTGAAACATCTTGTATGAATTTATGTCACATACGACCTGAACCATTTAGTGATACATAGTTTCTTGTTAATAATGAAATTACTACAAATTTTTCGCGGCGTTCTCTCATTATACAGGGTATCTCAGTTTTTAAGGTTCAAATTTTGTTAGTGTATTCTATGACACTATTCTATGGCACATTTTACAATATGAGCTTTGTTAAGAAGTTATAACAAACATTCAAAAGAGGAATACTAATCAACTCGTTGTTACTTAGATCAACAATATTGTGTTCTTCAGTGTGTTTATGTAAGCTATGTTTACTAACTGAGCTCACCAAACATTTAAATAAATTTTCGTCAGTAATAGCTATTAGTGTAAAGAATTTGAAGGATCGCAGGTCGCGGCAGGGTACCGAGGCTGGTTTTGGACGCAGTTTATGATTATGGTGCGGACGTGACTTTAGGCTATTTTTGAGATTTAGCGAAACTTTTTGTTTTAATGAGATTTGTTAGATTTAGTATTTTAGCTAAAGGTCCCAATAGTCGTTGACGTACCGTAAAACCAATAAAACCAAGCCAAGTGCGGACTGTTAAGGGTCTTAGGTAAGCAACGAATTTTTGTTATAGCTTCTTAATAAAATTCTTTATAACCTATGTTTACATAACATTTCTTTCTTACTTTGTGCCATAGATACACTGACAAAGTTTGAATCTTAAATCTGGGATAACCTGTATATTGTGTATGTTGTTTTCTTAATTCAAGTGGAATCTACTTCATAGAATATCGAGAAATTAAACTATCATTTTGTGGGAAACACAATTTTTTAAGGTGATAGTTTGAGGAGGAGGTCCAAGGATAACGAAATTGTGAATGGAACTGGAATTTTATGACTTTAACAATTATTAACTCCATCAGTGCTGACTAAAATAAGTAAGTATAATAGAAAAGATATCTACTTTTTAAAAATATTATAAAATATTAAATAATAATATAGAAATGTAATAATAATATAAAAATAATAGTATAAAAATATTATATTCGTATTACAGTATTCTAGCGATAACTGTTTAAAATAAGAGAAGTCCACGATATCCCTCCTGAAATCAGTGAAGCGTTAAACACACTCGACGATTGAGCTTGCCTGTGTTCAGTTGTTGGTAAGATTCACACTCATGCAGGCGAAGCAAAACATTGTAACTTTTCTCATTTCAGATTATTTTGTACAAAACTGGTAAAATTGTATTCGTCTTGTTTTGCTGATTGAAATAACGCCTAACACGACACAATTATAGTTATAATTATTTGAATAGTTCCTAAGTCTGAGAATCGATAGTATGGTTTATAGAAACTTAGAAAGTGCGAGGTAATGTATTATATCTGTTTAGTTACGTTTTTAACTTTTGTGTATATAAAACTGGTTACTTCGTCTTGATACTTGTTATAATCGAGTTATGATATTTTTAAAATACAATGTTTAATAAAAAATCAATGTTTAAAAATAAAAATTTTCTTATAAATCTGGCATATTAGGTGTTCTATTCGTTTTATAAGAACATTTTTAACAAATGTTCTAAGATAATTTGTTACTATGAAACTTTTAATATATAGATGCTAAAACATTTATTCTATGAGACCGTTTATTGAAAAAATTTCCAAGGAAGTTCACAATTTAAAAAAGAATAGCAACGAAACTTTTTTTTCGCAACAAAAGTTATATGTTTATTTTGAGATAATAAAAAAATAATGAAAATCCGAGGACGTGTATACATTAGACAGAGGATTTCATGCATTTATAGAAAAAAGACAGTACAGACTAAATAAAATACTGTAGAGACATTGAACAAAATTTAACATCATCACTGCACTACTTTGTGACATATAAACTGATTAACAGAAAAACTTCATTTTCATTTCATTTTTCACATAACGAATGTAAGAAACTCTTTGGAAACTTCTTATTATCTACTGTGTTTTGTAAGCGGTACAGATAATACTAACCCCTTGTAATATTTTCATCACAAATATAGTGATTACAAATTTTTCGATTCTAATAATTTATTGGATGAAAAAGAAATGCACTTAAATATTCATGGCAAAAAACGGAAATTTTTTCGAATTTAATGAACGGTAAACATTCATAATTGGCAGGTTATTAGTGGAAATCCCAATAACGGGTCAAACCCGTGAAAACACGGCAAGGTGTTAATTCCGCACGAAAGTACGTAATACATATGTACTATAGTGCACAGTTGAATTTACATAAAATCCGTATGCTTTGCGAGACTTTACATGCCCCATTCTTGTTTCACTACAGTGGGACGAGATTTATCTCAGTAGATAGTGATACCGATTTGATCACAGTGAAAAGAAAGAAGATAGACATACATCGTTTCTGATCTTGGTGTTATGGAAACTTGGACACGAAATTAGACATAGTTGCAATTAGATAACTAGATAATTAAATTTTGTGTCGGAAGAATTAGAACGCGAGACGAAAGACACGTTTGCGAAACGTCTATTTTAATAGTAATACTGTTGTTATTATAGAATAAACATATATAGATAGAGAATAAATGAATGCGATGAAGATGATTTATACTTTATACTTTGATTAGGAGAAGACGCACTAAGCGCAGATTGTGAATTGAATTGAAAGATGGGCCGGTGTTCGCACCGATGGTAATGTACAGTGAGCCGCATCAATATTCGGACACCACGTACAATTTCGCATATGCAGGGCATCTACCGGATGAATTGCGATGGCGACGCGATGCAGAACTGTAGATGATTTTACAATATTTACTCGCTAGACACTCTACCTATGCGTAGTAGTGCGTGGTTAAATTGCATGACTATACTGGATCGGACAGAGGCTGTAGAATACGTCGCTTTCGTAAATCATAATTATAATGTTTATTCCATGGAGCGCCTTGCAGCTGTGAGGAACTTTCATGCGTTGCTACTCCACTCCTTGCATAGTGACTTTTCGTGATTACACTGGATGCGAGACTTGATGTTTGATGCCATTCCTGAATATACATGAATAGGATAGCACAACTACACAAAGTAAACGTGCGAAAAATAACTTTCAGTAATTTCAGTAATTTTTATTAAAATGAGTCTAAGCACGATGTAAATTGGACTACGTTTATCGAAGAGTTTATTATTATACATGATGAGTCATATAGCTTCAACTTCTCACGTAACGTTAAATTAGTTTATCTCGAAAACTTGGAAAACTTTATACAAAAGAACTTTTACTCACCTTTAAAATCATGTATTTAATAATTTTGCCAGAAGCGTAATTTAGAAGCTATTTAAGATATGCAAGTTACTTGACTCACCCTGTAAATAATGACTTAATCTGACAATAGCATGAATTAATGCAAATTATATCATGTGTAGACTCATTTTTATGAGAGGAAGATCAGCTGTCTCTTGATGCTACAATTATGAACGTAAGACGACAGATACTGAAAATTAAATTTTCTATATTGTGCACATTTATCTTTTTGTGATCGCGGTGTCCTTTTCAACGTCGAATCTCGACCGTCGCTGGTTCATGTATTCACTACACCTATCTCACTTTCGCTAGTTATATCTATTCCCCTATTTTGTTAACCTGTGCCCGAGTTAGTTTTTAGAAAAAAAGTCTCGTTTGCAAGAATTTACAAGCTATCTCCCGAACTAATGAAAATTTAACCGTATACTACTGTACAGGTTTTGCTCTCTAAATTAAACTTTTTGTAGATTATGTACACCTTTCTACAAATAAAATTATTCCTTTTGCAGTACTTGTTCATCATTTTGTAAATTAAATTTGCTTTTTACAGATAATACTAACCTTTTGATAGATCGAAGTGAAATGTTTTTATTAAATTTTTTAGTGCAACACTAATTTATATGCTCAGTTATAAATTAATATAAATTTCATTATAAATTATTAGTTTTCATTAATGTTAAAGCAATATATAAACATACGTTCAAAAATGCTTTACTAATAAAATTTAAAAAAAATACAAAATAACAATGAACTAATTTTCGTTTCATGTAGGATCATGCTAGAACATGTTATTTTATTTACCTGTATTTATTAATCCAAGCTATGCTTATTAATTCGTTCAACTGTTCATAAATTTAAATGCTGTATTTCGAAGTAACGCTACGAAAAATAAGTTACAGATATGGATTAATATTCTTAATCAGTTCGTTGTTATTTCGCATTTTTCTAATTTTTTTGATAATGCACTTTTTAACTCATATTTACATTTATGACATTTTTTCTTATTATTGCTCGTTAAGTATGCTGATACTCGGATTAAGAAAATTATTTTCCTATTGAAATGTGTTCACAATCTCAGCAACTTTAAAACAAGAAATGTGAAATAACTCATTTTTTTTAATTTTTAAATTTTATATGAATCTCACTACAAATAATTACATATAAGTGAATTGCTTTTGCAAAAGAAAGGCTTTGGAGTGATTAATTTTTGGTATGAAGACTGTATTACTAGCAATCAGCCTAATGATAGTAATGATTGACATTCTTACCGGACGTATCGCTTATGGTCTTGCTTCGAAAACGGAAGATAGTTTGCTGTTGGCTCGCCGGGTCTTCCGTCTCCCTGTCCTCAGAACTTTCGTGCTCCACAACTTGCTTCGATTGACTATACTTTCGTCTAACATTATGTGTGGTCGACAATGGTTGCGGCTTGGTAACTTTCTTGGTCATCGGTGTTTGATGCGCGACCGTTTGGTGTGCTGCCCCGTTGTTGTTGTTGTTGTTGGCGATGTTGTTGTTGTTGGTGTTTCCGTTTTGTCCTTGACCCGCCGACTGTTTCTCGAACTTCTCCACGTGTCCGGTCGACATTCGCGGTGAGATCGTCATCGGCGATTGGCTCAGATTTGGTTTCGTCGACGGTATGCTCATGTTCCGTACCGATTCTCGAATGATCTGCCGAATTGTCCTCAGGAAAGCGTTGCGGAACTCTGTCGTGCTGGTGGGAACAAACAAGCAAAAATTATTCTTATAATATATTATTCTTCGAAGCAACAAAGAATGGTTACTTGAGTTTTTAAAATACTGTTCATTATTTTCAGAACATGTTCATTATTTTCACAAACTTACAACTAGACTGTGAATTTGTATGCAAAATATAAATCGTCTACGCTAATCGTAAAAAAACATAAGTCTATCCTCTTTTATTTATTGTACATAATAGGAAGATATCGTTAAATTCTTCTAATGACTTTAGAGTTTATTTTATTTGACCTAGTTATTTTGATAAAAAATGCATGTAATTTGCAAACTTTTCTATTCAGATAAGCAAACAGCGTCCATTTATATACTTTCATGGATATTTGACAATCAGTCGCATTTAATGATAATAAAATCTTAAAGTTTGTAAATTGCAAAATCGCATTCTAATTTTCATCATATTCTTAGAGAACATGGAACCCGACAAAACTTTATTGTAAAGTAAAACACTTCCCGGTATTAAAACTTATTTGACAATGAACAATGTCTAAGAAATATTCTGTAATCATTGGAATCCTCAATAATAAGTAATTTAAACGCAACAGCTGTTCGAAGTCGTTGATTTGTGCTACGCTCACTGTGTGCACTACATGCAGATTTTTAAGTAAAGGTTAAACTAATAAAATAAATATAATTTTATTGTATATAACAATTATGTGTGTTTGTAAGCTCACGCAGCTGCACCACCTTTAAAAATCAACACCTGTAACACGTATACAATACTGCAGAGAAACAAAACTGTATTTCAAAGAGTCGTGTTTAAACGATACGACATTTAAAGTGTAGAATAGCATTCGACAATGGCTGTTTGTTAGATACCTGTTCGAGAGCACATATACTTTTTCCGATCTTCTCTGTAATTGACTTCTTAAATGGATCAACTCCCACAGGAAATGGGACTCCATGTCCTTTGCAGAGCTAGCTCGCACTTGCACTTCCGTTACAGGAATCAGCACTTGATATCGAATGATTTCTACTTCGCTGGAATTTGCTTTCGTCGAAACACCCTGCGCATGGCATAGAACATGATCGTATAGTGTATCGGAGAACATATAAATAATCGAACAGTAACAAATAAAGGCATGTGCAATACCAAAACTTACCATGAGCTTCTTCTTTTGCCTCAGCCTCTCCTTGCACAAGAAGACGACGGCAGATTTAAAAACAAAGCACATCGCGTGCAATTCGAGGCCTTTCTTGATCTTTCCAAGGAAATCGGAAATGTTGAGCCACTCAACGCCTCCGTAGTAGAGAAGGTCTCCAGGACTTAGGTCGATTGGCTGTTAAAGTCATAATCTTTTTAGTGTACTCTGTCGACACCAAAACAGCACAACACTTGAACTCAATGACACCAGCACAGCGTCGACGCAGCTCTTTCATACCTTCTCTATTTGGTATTGTGAATAAGCCGATGGCGGTCTGATGTCGTTCAGGTAATGTGCTGTTAGATAGACAATTCATACTGATCTACTGTATTCATACTATTTTTATAATAATGTATCGATACTATGTAAGGTAGTCCACCTAAAGGTAGCTATATAATCTGTTTCAGTTGCGATGATATAAGACATTTTGCATGCAGTTTCTTGGAAACGTAGATCGTAATCAACTTTAATTTTTGGAGTGAAAGGTCACTTAAAGGTCATATATCATTAACATTTGTGAATGCGTTTGAAAGTTAGCTACAGTATGCAAGGGGAAATATACAAGTATGTATGATATAAGTGACCCACGTTTTAACACTAGAACTACAGAGCACTAAAGTGACTAATCTGTGTTACCTTATAGGAGCAACAAGAATGTATTTTTATTCAGACTTTCTGCGTTTATATAACATACACCTACATAAATAAAATTCAGTAATCCCTCACAGAATCATACACTTATTAATTGCGGAATTGGAAAATCTAATAATTTAATGCTAACGTGTAAGTATCTAAGAGAATAGTATTATCTTTTTCACTTTTCAACGTCCTCCTTTTTTTTGTATTATGTGTAGACTACTGATTTTATGCCTTTATGACAAAACCGAATTCTTACATTTTACAATCAATGCAATTGATTGCGAATAATCTGTTGATTGCGAAGATACAGATTATTTTCTCAAAACAATCAGATTTCGGCTAGAACGGTAAAAATTGTCATTCGTCCGATTTAAACGACCGATATTCCATTCGGTAGATCATAAAAGGAAAACGTTTCTTTAGCTTCATAATTATTTCGTATTTTTTAGCGGAATGCGTCATGATTAACAAGAATAAAACCAACTTTCTGAAATTTGTAGCATAAAGAGCACCTTGTGTTGAAATTATTCTTTAAATTTTTCATTCTGTAGAGAGACATTATATTAAATATTTTGCGACGATAAACAATATGCACGTTTAAAAAACAAAAATATAACTGCGTCCTGTACACAACATTTCACACAAAACGTTTCCTTCTTATGGCATATCGTCACATCAACCGTTTAAATTGGTTTAAAGGCTGTTTTGACCTCCCACAGGAATAGTAAACAATGGAAATCATTAAATAGACTTAAAACGAGTGTTTTACATTTCTGCTTCCTAAGAAATAATGTATTGAAAAATAGTGTAAATTATTAGTTTCGGTTTAAGACAATCAAAACTTTGATACGATTTAAAAATGACTCGGCGTTGCTGATGAGTGAAAAAGAAATTCTTGTTAATTTCGTTTACCTGTTTACATGATTTCTGATGTTGTCTAAACAAATGATCGAAGATAGCTCCGTATTCCTCGTGAATTCTTTGCATTTCGTTTATGTGTTCCGCCACCTTCTCCATGCCCTTTAGAGCCTCTGTAATTAACAAGCAAATATCGATTGGCAATTACAAGATGGCACAAGGTGGTCTAAGTTCTTCAACGAAATTTCTATTGAGTGTGCTGAAGCAGGAAGCTCACCGATTAAATGTTGATGTTCCTCGCTTCGCTCGTCGGTAAGATTTCGTAGCTGCTGCAGGAGCAGAGGATATTTTAATATTCTTTGAATAGGCTTGATCAAATAGGATTCCAAAGTCGATGAGTGTTGTTGTCTTGGGTTTCTTGCCTGCAAGAACTCTTGTAAAGCTTGATTTCCCTCGTCTGCAACAAGCGGAGAACTTTGGAATCGTGTAGCTTAGACGGAATTAAAGAAAGTGATTTCCTCTAAAGGGTAGGTACTGCTAAGAAAACGACGCTACTCCGAAACACAAAACGAAGATCGAAAGAAAGATAGTTCCACTCACTTGGATGGAGAACTTTTTGCGCCTTTGAGTGGCTGGCGCAAAACGAGCTGTATAGCTTGAAGTGATTTACGTAATATAAGAAGGCACTTCCAATGGAAAACAGGACACCCTTTAAAAATCGGTACACTCGTCGTTACATTAGAACGAAGCGACGCAACGTACGTGCTAAGTATCTAAGTCTGCGTATACATACGTAACGCATTGAAATATGTGTCGTTGCTTTTACAATACGTACCTTAAATTGACTGGGATGATCGAAATTATTGAAATCAGCCTCCATCTCGATCGCGTGATCGAGATTCTGCAGAAACTGTCGTTGAAACGTAACGATTTCCTGAATATTTCCAAACAATGCATTTATCTCTGCATTCGATAGGAAAGTCTCACGTTTAAGGGGCTCCAGGTAGTTCTCCAACAAATTGTTTAAATTCTAAAAATAATATATACGCTTTTTAACATTAAACTTACCGAGTCTTTAAAGTCATTAACATATGTTACTTTATTGCGATAAAAATGTATAACCTAGACATTTCGCTATTTTTATTATAATATATGATTGTCTTATTATAATATATTATAATATATGTGTCTTTATTTAAAGAAATGTTTATAGTTTTAGCAACGTTAAGCCGGTTACTAAAACAGTTTTAACTGATGGTTAAAACACTTTTTACTGAAGATTTATAGCACAATGACTTCTATAGTTCATGCAATAATTTCGATTCTTATCGACTGTTAAGAAAAATGATAAAACTGTCTATCTCCTATTACTTACGGACATTTCATTAAAATCGGTGTGCTTAATTTGTACACATGTACTCGCTACGATATTTGAACCTCTTTTCAATTACGCTCACTATATTATTTGAACCACTTCTCTTTTTCAAAATTGCACCGAATCACTTGAATTTTTCGAGATATTAGAGGGACAAGTTCAATCCCTTAACGTATTTTGACGAGCCTGATTCGTAATGAAAATTTCCAGTAGTAATCTACTAAGTATGAATGTTTCAAAAACTTTTGTGAGTCACTGTATGTTTAACAGATACCACAACTACTATAATCGATACGAACAAAAATTCTGCATAAAAATTATTATTGTGAAAGTCCTAGTTCCAAGTAATAGTTGTATGTGAATGAAATTCTCTTTCTGTTGCGCATAATCGTTACTGACGATGGAACTTCTTTTCTGCCATTCGTAACGGTTATTATTAAGAGAAACACTCCGTTTGCTTATAACTATTTTATTTATAAAAAGATTTATTTCAATACCTTATAAAAGTTATCAATATCAGAAACTCTACGTCGAGCACATATTATATAGGATGTTTCATAAACAGAAGTTAATACTTTAGATATCTACCCCTCGAAACAATACAGGGTGTCTAAAAATTATTGTAGCTTTAGGAAACGAGGGATTCCTGAGATCGTTTGAAAGAACTTTTTCCTTAGCGAAAATGCAATTCGCGGCTTTGTTTACGAGTTATTAACGAAAAACAATGGCCAATGAGAGACAGTGATAATTTTAAGAAAAACACTGTTCATCCTTATTTCAGAATGACCGAAGAATATTTAATTCTTCGGATCCGAAATAATAAGTAGCTTAATTGTGATAGCTGTTATCTGGCGTGCATCATATCTCATATGTACCATATAAAATTTGTATGCGATGTGTGCAGGGAACCCCCTAATTTTTAATGCATACGCACATGCAACTGTTTTTTTTCCATCCCTGATATTTAACCTTTTACACTCGAGTGGCGACTCTGCGGCGCCATTAAAATTGTTGTAACACATTCCAAAATTATTTTTAATAGATTTCGTTAAAACTTAGATTTAAAAACTGTTAAAAGTGTAACTTTTATATGAGTCACAAGACTTAATTTCATATGCATAAAATAAATATTGTTATATATAATGGAAACACTAGAAGCCAGAAAAAAGTATTTTAGATTTGCAGTTGAAATGGCTTCGAGTGCAAAGGGTTAACAATCGTTTAAGTTAAAAGAACGTAGATCGCGAGACACTCACCTTTACGTAAGTCCGTTCTGTCTCGATCAACTCTAGAATGACCTTTTTCAGTTTCTCTGCGTCGCTCAGCTGTCGGCTAGGCGTCATAGCCTGCGAATGGGAGCTGACAACGCTTCCGGTAGGGCTGGACTTTCTAGTTTCACCAGGCGACCGGCAAATTCCCGTCACTTGTTCAGCCGTTTTCAACAAGTTTTCGATTTCAAACGAATTTGTGCGAGACGAAGCTTGTTTGCCGCTGTCCGGGTGAAGAGTCGACGTGCAGTCTTGCACGATGCTCTCCTTACCTATGTTCATAGAAACACCAATTCTCATTAGTCAGGTTCGTTTTAGAGACGGGCCATATGGTTTGTTCGGTTTTAGACGATTCCTCCTCCCTTACATATTTGTTATTGATAAACTGCGAATTTCTGTGCACAAAATAAATTTGTTAAGTCGGTTGCAAACAACGGAAAACAAAATATATTTCTTCTACCAATAATTATATTAAATCGAAAATAATATAGTAATAATCTTCGCAGTGTAGCATTTTCGCACGAAAAATTAACCTGTTGCTCAATTTTTTAATTTAATACGAATTTCATTAGAAATACGCAAGTCAATTTAATATGCAAATGAATGAATTTGACTTGAAAAAAGATCAATTTAATTTGGAAAAAGATTAATTTTGCGTGCAAAACCTGTAATAAGGTTCTAATGGTGTTCTTTCGAGAAAAGTGTTCGCAAAGTCGCTACCGATGAAATTAGTTTATAAATACTTTTCATCGATCGTTAGTATGAACGTCGATAGAACGAAGGAGAAAACGTCTTCGAACAGTTAATTGACTTTTGGATAAAGAAAGTTATAAAAAATTTTAGATAAGGATAGGAGAAAACGGGGTCAAGGGGAAGGGAGAGCGGGGGAGAGAAGGAAGAAGCCTTACTCCATCCAGGTGCTGGAACGATCAAACCGGAAATCATTTCCTCGCTAACCGGTGGATCGGAAGGCGGTGGTGGACAAACCAAACTCTCAATTATGTCATCCGTCACCCTCATTGTACCCGTGAGATCCGGCGGTTCGGTTCGGGAAGATCTCATCATCATACACAGGCCAATCTCTTCTTGTAATACGCTCTCTAGATACATCATGTCTAGATCGCTTACAATGGCGCCATTGATCACCATGATCTCGTCACCTTTAATGATACCTAGAAGTAGCATAATAGCGTCCATCTTCAGACCGAAAGGTCGCGTCGGAGGGGGAAACACGTGGTGCAAGGTGGACGCGCGTTCAATTTACCAATGGCTAGCAATCTACGCGAAAATCAATGTCTCTCAATGCCGTTCAAAATCGCTAAGGTTATAACGCGTGTCGCAGGAAAAAAAAACTGTCATCAAGGTCATGTATTCTGATTTGTATCTGACCTTCGCTTTCAAATTAGATCGGAGAAAAGGGTAAATGAAGAATGTCGGGAGCCGATCGACCAATGGGCCTCAGTTTTACATCAGATTATCAGTTCTACATATGCTTCGTACTTTAATTCATGATTTTTTCAAAATCTCAATTGAAGGAAAGGCTAATTTTCTACAAATGATATTTACAAAAAAATAAAAGTCGTTAATAAAAGAAAAGGAAGAGAAGTAAATGAGGGAGGAGGAGTGTTTCAAAATCCAATATACAATTTTGCGAATCTAGCAGAAGAAACATACTATCAACTTTTACGTCCAAAATCTAACATTTGATTTTATAGGATTTACATTATATTGCGTACAGAAATGTTGATTATATTGCTTGCGTTAAATATGCTTCTCTGCACAACCAACAACCAAAGAAATAAGAATATGTCACATAGTTATGAAAAGAGTCCGTTATTCGAGTGATAAAAAAATGGAAGAATTTAGTGTCAAGTGAATTCCCGAACGACAACGACTTACCATTTTGCATGGCCACACTCTTGTCCTCCACTCTGCTAACATAACAGCACAGTTCGTCCTGTCTATCAGAATTTTCGATAAGCTCCGCCTCCACCGAGAAGCCCCACATCTGTTCGAGCGTGTTCCTTTGCAGTTCGACTTGGTACAAAATTTTCGCACATACCTCGACGATCTCGTGAGTATGCAACTGAAATGATCATCGCCGATATATAGAACTTTGTTATTTATCGTCCCAGCGCGATATAAGGGTGATGTCCAACAACATGTTACAACGATGGTGTCTAACGACACAATGGAATTGGTCCTTACGTAAGTATCTATGGCGTCAGTCCTGTGAGGTACGAAGTAATTATGGTCTTCCATATCGCGTCGCTTTTTCACACGGACGAAATGCTCCATCGGGTTCAGGTTCTTTCTGTTGCAAGCGCTTGCTAGGAATTCCTCGACGGTCATAGCATCGCGTAGAAGTACAGACACCAACTGAAAATCGAGAGATAAGTAGTTTTATATTCACATATATTTATTATTTTGTATAGGTGGAGGAATTTCGAAGATTTGAAGGTCAACTTTGTTTCTTTTAACAGAATACTATATTGTTTACTATACTTATTTATTTGTGTACTATATTGTTTGAGAATATTGAATTCTGAGTAAAAGAGTATGGATATTTTGCAGAAATCCGTAATTATGTTGAATCCGTGAACTTGACATTAAACGAAGAAAATTTTTAAGAAATAAGGAGAAATTACTCGTTAGTTATTAGGTTTAGGGCTAATATATATAATATTTAGGGCGGATATATAACTATCCTCTTTAATTACTCATATTACCCTTTCGTGAATATCAAAATTCTCTCTTACTCAAATACGTTCCAGATGCAATCAACTCAATCTAAAGCAATTCATATGCAGAAGGATTTACTATACAAGTAAACGAAAGTGAAATTTAACACTTTAACTAATTAATCAAGATAATCAGGGTTCTACCGCAGTCGTATATCGATGTTTGTAATTTATAATTTGTGAATAGCACTATTCAATCCTTTTTTACAGCACAGTGCACAATAGCGTTAGCTATTATTAATTGAAACACCATTTAAAGTTCCTCATCGTTAACAACTGGAGAATAAAGCAGTCACAACAAAATCATCATTCTTAGTTTTCAAACCCCCAAAAAATTTGTATCGCTTCAAACACTACAAATGAAATAAGTTTGCTTCTTGTAAAAAGAAACTGCAAATGTTATTAGATCTTGTTACTTTACACATTCTCTTGCATTTTAAGCATTGGCGCATGCCAATCGGAAGACGCTTACTTGGTTTTCTGGCACGCATACTTTCACACTCTTCTCGTCGTCCCTGGAGGAGATTTGGAGGGATCGCCTGCTAGATCCGCTATTGGACCTCGAGAGCAACGGTGGTCTTCTTTTAGTCGCTCCTCGGCCGGACAGCAGATTGTTTAGCAACGATCGGCTCCGCGCGCAGATGAAAGCGTGGAAAGACGACACTGTGAAGACTCCCAGCTTGTTCAACGTTTGCTTCGTGGCACGCGATACGTGCGTCAACAAGCTCTGCAAAGAGTAAGAAGTACGTTGAATCGCGGCGATACTGGTATCAGTATCCAAAGGCTGCCCCCTACTAATCTAGCGGAAAATGGCGCTTGTACAACTTGCACGAGATTCTATTTGCGGGGTTCAAGTGATCGATACGGATGAGTCTTGGATGTTAATGGAGGATACACGGTCCCGGATATATCGGGACACCCGCGGATGGCCTGCACGCGATAATCTAGCCTGTATCGTTTACCATTCTTTTTAATAAAATTCGATCGGTGGCGATAGACTGAAAAATTGTGCGTGTATGTCTCGAATGTTTGAAACGAGTCCGGTGCATCTTTGAAAAAAAAGTTATCGTTTATGTGTAGAAAAGCCATACGTTTTTCGTTCCTCGAAATATTCCCCATTTTGGTGATTTTGTTCCGTCTTTCAGGCGCTCGATGAATCCCCGCATGGAAGAAAAAGTCGAACGTTTTAAAATGTGTGTCAGTCAGATAATGTTCAAGTGATCGAAAGGGACAAACGACATACAGATCATTGCCTCGGCCTCGGCATCGTTTTCCTACGATTCAAATGCGGAAAGAATGCAGTGTCTAATATTTGATTTATCGAACGCGATCGTCGTTGCTGTTTCTCAAGCATCTGGTCATTGTGACATTATATATATAGTGCTTTGTAAATGTCACACTCAGAGAACTGGTAATTTACTTAATGAAAAGTCACTGAATCAATCTCTGCACTTAATACAATTTGGTTCGGCCCAGTTAGATTTCTACGATAAACGAATTATTCTTAATCGAAGCCGTACAAAGAGTAAACGCATTGTTGAGTTCGCTGCATTCTTGGCACCTCTTTCGACCCAATCACATTTCAACCCTTAAATGGATCATGCCCTATAACATACTGTTTCAGAGATGTTGAAAAAGAGACCAAAACAAATATATGGTAGATCCTTCGTAATATTTCCTACGACACCCTAATCGGTAATCAGTAAATGTTTCACTAAGTTTTGGGAGAATGCGTTTAGTACCGTTTTTCATCGAATCATGTTCCCGTTTTTTCCAAGATCGGTTTCGTGGTCGGAAAAAAGCGTTTAATGTAATGTGTCGCTCCTTTCTCAACATCAGTTCAAGTGTATGGATATCAACCGGGGCTGCAGCAGGATTAAAAGCGATGCACGAGCCTGTAGCTGCTTACTTTCGGATTAGGTAACTCGCCGCTTTGCAGACTAGCCATGTAGCACCTGAGACGGAATTGCTCGCAATGGAGCCGTTCCAGATTTTCTTCCCATTGTACAATCTGGTTGTTGATCTGTTGCTTCGTTTCCACGTCGGACACGACGGACTGCTGTAGATCAGCCATGTGCTTTAATTTGTGGTCCTGCGAAAACGTTTCACTTTTACAGTTTTGAAATCAATTTTCCTTTCGTGTTTCGTAGCGAATAAACCTTAGTACTAAGCCCTAAGGAGATGGAGTAAATTTTTTCATTCGAAAATAAATAAATCATAGAAAAAAAATTATGTAATTTTGTATAAAAGATGAATAAATATCATTATTAGTATTATTGTCATCATTATTATTATTACATAATAGCATTGTATTGGTGTCCTACACTCTTCAAGAATTTAATAATTGTTTTAAGGAAATGAAGGGAAGTTCTTCTAATATTCTTAATGTTTCGTGTTTCTTCTATTCCTCTTCATCATAAACGCATAAAAGCCGTAGTCTACTAATTACTTACCGATTCGATCGCCTTCTCCAATCGAAAGATCTCTTCCTGTAGTAAATGAAGTGTACCGGTCTTGCCGCGATGACGCGCGAATGCAGCAGCGCAAGCCGAATGGATGCTGTTTACCCAGTTCTCCAGCTCCACCTGACAGGGTGCCTAATGCAAACGACCAACATTTACATATTTTTACACGTTTGCGACAGAAGCGGTGAAGTGGCATAGTCAAATGGGTCGAAAACATAGAATATCGTTTCTTTTCTACGATATTTTCTGTCAGAGATCTCTGAATCTGAGAGAATGGCCTTTATGTCAATTAGAATGACACTCCTTTATCAGCCATAAATGCGGTTAAACGCTATTCAAAAAGATAAATTTTCATGATAATATCAAATGAAATATAAAAATCTTCAAATTGTAGGAAGGTGAGTAGATCAAATGACTAAAGTAAAAAATAATGGTAATTTTAGCGTCTCATTGCAGAGGTTACTTTGTTTTTATGGTATTATTATATTTTTGTAACAGTTCTAGATATCGTTGTTTTCGTATTTTATAAAATTCGTTGAGCGTAAATAGAGAATGGCTGGCTCGTCTGACCATGGCTGCCCTTTCCTACTTCTCGGAAATTGCAATGCTTACACGCTAGACAAACTTTGGAAGTCAATTATCTTAAAAAAGATATCCTATTTTAAGAAGCTTGCACGAGCTTTTTACATCTACGAAGTGTGACAGTATCAATTTTAATTTTATTCTATAAAATTGATTATATAAAACAAATAATATAACGTGAATTAATAAAATGCTATTTAGAAATAGGAAAGTATAAGACTCGTTACGAACGAATATTTAATATTAATAACGCACTATTAAAGTATATATAATATTCTTATAAATTGAGTGAACTGTTCCGCAAACTCCAAGCCGTTATATTTGCCGGATAATATGCTGCGGAGGTTTAATGAAAAAGCTATAGTTCGCTGTTGTGTAAAAGTCAATAACCCGAAGCGTGACGACACAGGATAATAATCATGACAACAATCTGAAATAGGTATATTTTTGTAGAATAAGATTGCACTGTACTTTCACCAATCAGCTGCGACAGAATTTATAATTAAAACCATATTCGAAGTAACGAGTGAAAGAATTGAAAAACTGTCCTTCGATAGTGTCTATTGAATCATATAAAAATATATCGAAGTATATTTTACTCGCGGTTAAAACAAACAATGACAGCTGATAATGTGAAACAATATTTTGTAACACTTGGAATTTGTTAACATTACGCGTTGATAACGTTGTCATCCATTTTGTTCATAACTCAGTTCTTTTATATTAAGAGAAATATTGTTTTCATAACGTAGGATCATTTAAAGCGAACTTCCAGTAGCTTTCCACAAAAATAATGCAGCAACGACGACACAGTTACAGGATTCTGTCTACTTTCTTAACATATCGTGACTTTCTTCCATTTGTAACAACAGTTAAGTATAAGTTAGAACATTGTGAACAAAGAACGAATTTAGACTCGAATATTACAGCACTGAATGCGGTCAAACGCTTTTGCAACGTTCGCGAAATTTGCTGAAGAACACATCACTTCGTAGAAAACTATCTATTAATCGAAGATGACGGTATCCGAAAGCATTTCTTGTTGCTTCGGGACAAGAGAAACAACTTCGTTCGCTCACGTTTTGTAAAACGTCGGATGATCTCCAGAATCTAACGCTGTCGTGAAAGTTCCAGGTAAAACACTCGAGAAGTTCTAAACTCTTCAGACAACACGATACGCGTACGTAAGGATAAGAACACCTTGTACTCACTTGGAACAAGTACGCGTCGCCGAACGCGGTGCTCAGACAAAAAATGTAGTCCCTTTTTGGATGTTCCGGGATCGGTTGCATAATAGCGCCATCGACGATGATCAGATGCTTCGGCGCCGCTTCCATGGTCCTGCTTTCCTGGGATTCGCACGGATAGAAGAGCAGAGTAGTCCCCTTCAAGCATACCCAGTAGTCCTTCCATCCCCTTTTCCTCGCAAGCTCGATCTGATGTTTTTTTCGCAAAAGCCATTTCTTCACGCTGAGGAATCTACAAGCGGCAACCGATCCTCGATCACTTCCGTGACTCTTCTCGATCGTCACTCATCGATCACTACTCGTCGACACTTACCCTGCCTTTCGAACCGCTCCGGTACAGTTGAAGGAAGCCGCGGCTGTGTCGTTCTGTTTCCCACGGTACGGCGAGTTGATCACACTCTCGCCGTCATCGTCGTCGCTGACGGCGGTCGTCAACGACATTCTGTCGTCGTCGGACATCTGTAACATTCGGACATTCTGATTTTTCACTTGCTCCACCGACCGGTCACGGTGCGAGCGAGCAAAAGTAGAACCGAGACTCGTCATCGGCATTAGATACACAACTACGTGAAAAAAGACACCTCGATCGCCACCAAATTATCGTGTGTAATTATTATCGTCTACTGTGTATAATATAACCATCGTAAACTTGTAGAGAACATACATATCCTAGATACGAATACACCGGGCTCGACATCGGAGAGACGCGTGCACTGAATTTACACAGTTTTAAGAAAGGAAGATCGGAACCGAGACGGCCACGGTAACGACTGGGACAACGGGACAACGGAGAGAGACGAGAACACGCAACGGCGTTGTGTACGGTGCAGAAGGAGAGTGTGATCTAGCAACAGTTTCATGAATAATTACCGTGAATAACCTTGAATGTGTGTAAATAGATATCGACATTTTATAAAAATAGTACACCATCCGAGGAACTCTAATCTCCATCTACCGCGGGAATGCCGGTTCGAGCTAACATGGACGTGTGGCATGGATTTTAATGCAGTAAATGGTCCATGCTCGTGGGGAAACGTCGAATGCAGTTGCATCGTGGGGGGTAGAAGGAGAGGGGGCTGGCGGAAGAGGTGGGGTGGTTGCTTTGTTCAATGGAACCGATAAAAATGAAACTGAAGGCAAAGGTGACAACGCGCCGAATGGCGCGGGTGTTCGTGAACGTGATATTTCAAAATAGTAAATATACATAGAGAGAAAGAGAGAGAGAGAGAGATAGAGACGGAGAGAGGGAGAGAGAAAAGGGGGTAGAAACAAAGTGGGGAACACGAATATTACGGAAAATGGCGGGGTGGTGGGAGAGAGGGACGGGATGGCGAAACGTGGGCGGGAACGGTAACGGTAAAAAGTAAATATACATCGGCAACAGAATAACAAAACGATTACGCGGAAACTCGTGTCTACCTTTTTGGCATAATTCGTCATACCGCGGAGCTTGTCACGCAATCCTCTAAAGCCTTCGCCGGCCCAGAAACTTACAACTTTTTTCAGAAAGTCGGCGTTGCACGCATCGGCAGTCATGTGTGGATGGTAATGACAGTAGCAACCCTCCTTTAACAGCTTCATGTTCGTCTTGGCGGTGCCGTTGATCTTGTACATGATCTCCTTGCGTGTCAGGCTGAGTCCGTCGATGTAATGCTGTGCCCAGGTTTTCAGGGCGCCGTCGATCACCCTGAGCAGCTTGTAATAGTAACCGTCGAGGTTCACCTTCTCCCGGACGTTCCTGCAGTTGAACCAGTACAGGTTCCGCGACTCGTTAATGCATATCACGCTGATCGTGTGCCTTCTGCAGAGACAGAAGTACTTCTTGCAGCGTTTCTTGTGCAACGACCTCAGGTCCGTGTAGCTGCTGCTCGGATTCAGCAAATTCAAAGTGCTATTCGTGCATTTGATCGCCCATCTCGGCTCTACCATTATTCGTGGTTGCTTTGTCGCTCTTGCCGTGTAGAATCAAAGAACAACCACCGACGCTGCCGTCATCGGGGACAGACAGACGGACAGATCCGCGTCGAGGTAAAACATTCCGTCATTTCATTGGTGCTGTTGCGAGGAGAGCGTCGCTCCTCGGAGGACGAAAACAACGTGACCGCAGTCAAATGTCTCTTTCGATTACCGCGACGCACAGAATTGTATCGACCTCTAAATGCAAAAGATTCGTCTGATAAGCATTTGTCTCGTGGTCTCTTTCCGCGTGGTCATTTGTCGCGCGTCTCTCAGAATTCTTTTCCTGGCTCGCGGGTTCTTAGAGTCTGTTCGTGGGGGGTCGCGACCAGTGATTTCAGGTCCTTTGCGAGCACACGCAACAGACCGATTACGAGTGTGCATGCGAAGTAAAACATGCAGAGCCGAATCACGTACAGCATGTTTCACGAGGAGAAAATAATGACTTTGTTCGATCGTTCGGCGTTACCGATCACTCCTATGATAGCCAGGTGAAAGAAGGACGAGAACGCGAGGGACCGGGGATGTGGTCGAGGGAGGGAGGAAAAAACACGAAAAGAAGAAGCACAAACCCTCCTGTCGGTGCGAGAAACTTACGATCCACCACCGGCGCTGCTGCCACCGCCGCTACCGCCACTACCACCAGCCACCTGGTCTGTTTCTGATATTTACTCTCACTCTTGCTCTTTCTCTCTCTCTCTCTCTTTGGTATCGACTAAATCTTATTGTACGTACACGTCTACATATATTACATTATAGAGATAGGGCCCCAACCGGCGAGACGGAACGTCTACGTTCAATTGTTATTTGTACACACGATTCTAATCGCTACTTAAGGCAACCAGCCCTTTGCACTTTATTAGAGATCCCGCGATAAATACATCGGTTCCCTCTTTCGTACGATTCTAAATATTATGCAGTTGATTACTATGCACTGTTTCCCGCAATCGATATCTCCAGCGGGTAAAACCGTTATTCGTCGATTCGTTCACAGCATGAATTCTATTCGTGAATACGTTTTCAATCCTATTCTTCGTTCCGAGATATCGTACGGAAACGATCGTTGCTCTCTCGACGGAGATCCTCGTTTTCCATAGCACCACCGTTGGCAATTCTCCCAGCAAACATTAGACAAACATACGTTTGAATCGATCGACAAACGTGAAAGCGATCGTTCAATGTATCCGCTTCCCGGCTACCGCTGTCCGAATTACTCGTAAACGAGTAGACCTTGTTATTCCGCGATTAAAAGTAAATATATAGAATATTTTTGGCAATACACGCGTAGAAACGAACTCTCCGTATAAAAATATGTTACGTTTTCTCGATATCACTGTTTCTTCTCTTTTCTTTTTCTCTTTCTCGCTCTCCCTCTCTCTCTCCCGCTCTTAAGTGTACATATATGGGTTAGTAGATACGAATTCTCCTATTTTTCTGTTAAATTTTTGCTTTTTATTCTTTCTTTCTAAGCGTCGAATGAGGTTCCTCCAAAATTCCTGCTCCTTCTCTTTTAGCTCTTTTTCCCCATTGTCTACCCACTTCCCTCTTCCCTTCCCTTAGTTTCCCACTCCTTTGCTATTTTCATCTCGATTTCTCGTTCACCGTTTATTTTACCTTTACCTCTTTCTCTCTCTTCCTCTCTCTCTCTCTCTTTCTCTTGATCTCTATCCCTTCTCTACCTCTGTCTCTCTTTCTCTCCCTCTCTCTCTTTCTCTCTCTATCTCGCTCTTCCTCTCTCTCTCTCTCTCTCTCTCTTTCTCTCTTCTCACTATGTTTACGCGTATTCTTTGTACTCGAAACGAACAATGAACCGTACTGAAACGCTATTTAGCGGAAAAGGTCAGCTAGCCTTCCCTTTTCCTTTGTTTTCGTTCGACTTGCCCCGTTAATCATGGATCGGCGATCCGATCCGAGTCTTGGAAAAAAATTTCGTCGATGAGCAAGAACGGGTACGGGAACGGACCGAGTGCAAGAAAATAGTAGTAATAGTAGTACTAGTAAGTAGTAAAGAGATATATATATATATAACCAGGTACCTAATCACTCGTGCGTACAAACACGGACGCTAATTTCATCTACAATACGGGGATCTAGCTAAAAACCGCGTCGGTGCATAGTCGTTCCTCGTCGACGTTACACGTGAGCCTGCACGTGCCCCCCGAAAACTATACGACCGCAAATCGCGCAACGACAACCACGACCTGTTTCGTCCTGCTCGGCGAAAGAGTAACAACAACGTTCCCTCGACCCAAGGACTTTCCCGACGCGATCATCTGCGATACGGTTTTACTACTTGACGGATCGAGTCAGGGGAGTGCTACGCCGAAACGTTCCAGATCGGTTACGGTCGATCACGATAGAACTCTATATCCGGCAGCGACTGATGCAGAGAAAAATCATTCACGAGCATCCGACGCCTTTTCTTAACGTATGACGAGCGGATCTGGCGTGTGCCTCCAGTAATCCTCGAGAGTATCACTCGTATCCCCGTCCATCGTGATATATCCGTGATGTTCCGCCGGATAAGCTCCAGAGGGTATCGGTGTGCCAGCTCCTGGAGGAAACCGCCAGCAGGTCAGGAGCAAACAATATTTACCACCTCCGTTTAATCAGAGAAATCGAGTGTCAATCGATCGATCCCTCGGATTATTCGCGGACTGTGATAATAATTATCCAGCTCTTTCGACTTTCCCCGAACGAGTGGTAAATTAGTAGTGTCCGCAGCCGCGAACGCGCGTTGCTCCAGACTACTGCGCTGGAGAACAGGGAAGAGGAGAGAGAGCTGCTACCCGCGAGGGGAATCAATACCGCGGCGGTCCTTGTGGAGAGAGAGCGAACGGGGGGGGGGGGGAGGTGGCGATAGAGGGAACGAACACGGCACGGACGAACGGACGGACGGACGGACCACCAGCCAGCAGCCGGTACTAGTAGGGAAACGAAACCTGGGTGAGGGGATACGCGAAGAGGTCGCGGAACCGGGAAAATGGGTGATGGCATAGAAGGAGTGACAGACAGTGGGAGACGAGACGTCAGCCGGAGTGGGGGATGTTGCTATTGCTATTTGCTATTTGCTATTTGCTATTTGTTATTTGCTAGTTACTAATTTCTAGTTGCTTGTTGCTAGTTGCTAGTCGTTATTTGCTATTGCTCTCTCGCTATCGTTGATCCTACGGCGAACAATGTGGCGAAGCAATACAGTTGTCACAAAATCAAAGAACTTTGAACAGACATAATACGATGCTACTTTTTGTACGTTACAGCTAAATTATGAAATATGGGAAAAAGTAGAGAGAATGGTAGTATGAGGCATTTTTCAACATTCACAATTGATATTAATCTTGAAATATTCCAATAAAACTATAATCTATGTGATACCATGTACAGTTTCACTTTTGTTTTCAATGACTTCTTCAGATTAAAGTGATTAATATAAAACATCGCTTAATTGTGATCCCAACTTCAAACAGTAACTTAAACAATACTACAAAAATTGATAGAACATATGAAAGTGGATGTAAAAATTCTACCAATATTTTTGAACATTTTTAAATTTAGTCACGCAAATATTATTACATAACAATTAGCTGCAAAAAATAATATTTATTCGAATGCAGTTGTTTGTAAAGAAGAGCATACTGTTCCGTATTGTGTACTTCAAGTTATGGAACACAGGGACGTGGTACGAAAACGGCGTTCTATATTGGGCAAATGCTTGTACTTTACCATTTTATTTGTATTATTTTTGTATTCATATTAAGTAAATATTTCAAACTTTATTACGTTACCAAGAAACACCAATCTATCGAGCAGTAATATAAATATTCAACGATGAAGCTTTTCAATTGTAATAAAATCGATGATAATCTTATACACCCTGAAATGCGTTCCATAATAGGTAATTTTACCTTATACTAGAGCTCTTACTTATGAGATACTCGGGTGCTCGGGCATTTCATAAGATATATGAGACACATGAAATACACGAGGAAATAAGATCGCGTACAATTGAAAAGGCCAGTAAAATTCTAATCTGGTGTAAAAATTGGACAGTGTAAATAATATGATAAAATAATATTAAAAAATGATTTCTACTTTACTTTTGTTATTTCTTGAAATGTAAAATATAATACCCTCGATGATGTATATTTTAATTTTCATCGCCTGACGGTGATATTTTTTTCGTCATACCTCTAATATAAGTTGTAATTTTAATTCATATTTCGATGTTATAAAAACTTTTAAAGAATCAAGGAAATAAACTATTCTTTATTTATTTTCGTAGTCTGAAGTTATACGAAACTAATTCTTCCAATTTGTTAGCATCCGAATTATTTATTGTCACGTAAAATAATCCTCAAACTAAAAATTCAACTTAGAACTTACTTATTCGATGAAAATTTAGTTAACATACCTTCAAGTGCATTAGGTTTTCAATTTCAAGAAATAAATAATCTGAATGATAATAATTCAGAACTCGAAATATATCTATTAGAACCACGAAGATTGTAATAAATCATAATTGAAATCTGACGGTCTGGTGGAAGAGTTTAGATAATATTAAAAATTATCAAATTTGACAAAGATATATTTAAACATTCCAACTACGTCTATTAATTCAATTTATTCTCTAAAATATCTGCTAAAATATATTGACATTCTTAATAGCGTTATTTCAAAGTCAAGGCGTAATGTAGAAAATGATTAAAATAATAAGAATTTGGTTTACTTATTTTTTCATATTATTTCCACAGTTCAATCTTGATGCCATCAGATTAGAATCTTAGTCGCAGTTCTACGCGGTTTTGTTTCTTCACATATTTAATATATTTCACATATCTTATAATATACTTGGGTATCCGGGCAATAATTGTCTATCTCAATATCTGAAGAGTATGCAAGTAGCCGGGTATCTCATAGGATCAATTGAAGTAATTCGTGCTACTTTATGCATTATTTTCCGTAATGACCTTGACACGTTGATTTAAAATGAGGTCGGAAAATGTATCTACTACTTCAGAACTCTTAAGAAATAGCACTGGGTTATTCAAATCATTTCAACGAAAAAATTACGATTTCGTTAGCTTTTTCACTTAAATCGATTTCTTTTTCAAAATTTTGATGTGATAGATAAATTTTGCGACCGGATTTGAAATCAGCAGTAACTGTACATGGTATTGGACGAATCACAATTTTCATAAAATGCTTCAAGTTTAACGTACTTTTTCAAGATTAAAAATATTTCATTCTTTCTATTTTTCCTTTATTCTGCAATATTTCAGCTTTAACGCAAAATAATCATCGCTCCATTTCATTTCTATGAAAAATTCTTTGCTTTTGACGCAACTTTGTCATTTCACCTCATAGCGCGGCGCGACACGCAACTTTTGCACCACCTAAATGCTCATGTTTCAGATTCTTTGGTAAGAACGGTTTCGCATTATCGAATTTCCAATTATTATTTCGCAGATTTTGCACCCCAATTGACAAATTCAAACGTACGATCACGATTGTCTCACTTTGCTGTTCTAATTACGTTAATCATCGGAATTGAATGGTGGAAAGAGTAACGTTGAAACTGAGAATTGAAATCGATAACAGTCGTTCAAGCGGAAGATGACAATTGGGTAATATGAGAACATTCTAAACTTTGTTATCGAATCTCGTTACCGTGCATAGACGTCTATTATCACATTCTGTTATCTAAATGATAAGAAGTCTAGACAGTGAAGCGTTACCGCTTATAACATATATCACTGTAGACACGGCTTTTGATAGTTTGCCTATGAAGCCAAGACGAATCATCTACATGATGTTACACTGAACTCGATATATAGCCAATGCTAGTGCAATATATCTCCAATTTCGAAAGTCTCAAAATTGTAACTAAATCTACCAAGCAGACAATAGTTGTGAAGATATTTTTAACGATAATAATATTCGTGTAATGAAATGGCTACTACAGTCTCCGGAGTTAAACCTTATAGAAATGTCATTAATTGATATAGATAAGCATATAAAAGAACAAAATCCAAGAAATAGTGAACAATTATTTCTTGTGCACAAGAAGCACGTAATTCAATAATAGCAAGCAGTTGTAAGAGACCTATAAAATCTATACCATGAAGATGTGCTGCAGTCGTTGAAAACGAATATTTACATACAATATATTAATACAATAGAATTTTGAGACAAAGAGGTATAAAAAAATATAGACATTTCCGATGTGTATTTGAGTATGTATCCGTGAATAATGTAACACTTAAATATAAAAATATAAAAAAACTTTATAGTTATTGTAAATTAAGGTAAACTATTTTGTTCTTCATTAATATGCGTTGCAATATTATGGAAAGTATAATTGACATAACCATATTATTTATTTGAAATCATTATCTTAACTGTACGTAAGTATACGACCACAACTGTACATGATCTAAGCGACACGTACAATTGGTAACAAATGAAAACGCGCCCTTAACAATGAAAAAATCATTCGCATGAACTGAAATAGTATAATAAACGATTTAAATGATAGAACAGTCACGTAAATGACAGATGAAATTCTTAGTGATTTTGACAGTAGATGGTGTTACATATGAAACAATAGTGCACCACTCGAGTCTTCTATTTAAGCTATCAGACAATGAAAGAAGCCAAGTCGAACTATCCAGATTGATAATCAAACATACAAGACTGACACAAATTCCTTTTTCAAAATGAAACTGCACCTTAATGTGAATTATGCAATCTGCTATTCATAGTCTAAAATATGATTCTAAAGTGTACGAATTTAGACAAATCTAAAACGAAATCTACAAATAGAATACGGAATATGGAATGGCACATTAAAATAGCCGCCCCTAAAGACCAGACTGTCGATACGATATTAAAAATTAAAAAAAGAAAGAACGTTGCATATATGGGTCACCTAGAGTTTCGAAGAATCAAGGTTCTACTGTAAAGAAACTTTCTATTATCATTCCAACGAGTGTACGTCGTCTAATGCTACATAATTGAACGTTTCCGAGGTTTCAGTACATGTTTTAAAATTTTTATTTTACTTTATTTTAAAATATTGAACGTTTACTTTATGTAACGACACATGAGAAATATTTAACTAGTGACAAAAAAGATACAGTAAGGCTAACGGCAAAGTGGAAGGTATTCGATAAGATTTTGCTGAATTGTATTATTTACTGTATTCTTTCAAACTGTATGTTATCAAACAAATCGCTTTTAATCTATTCCTATCAAAAAATCTAAAACAATGAGAAATTTAGATACTGCTAACGATATGCACCGAAGTGTACAGCTGCTACTACTGTTGTTGCTTTCGCTATAGTTACTGCTTATAGGGGATAGCACTCTCAAGATATCCTATCGAAAGCTACTACGGGGTTGATCATTTTTCTTCGGGACCAATGTACAAGAAACGCGAAACGATACGGCGTGGATCGTTTTGATTCCATTTCAGTTCTCCTCGTAAAAATTAAAAAACCGTTTTTTTTTAAATAAAATCTAGTGTAAAACGAATTATGTGTCAATTCTACGTCGGGCACAACTGTTCGAATCTACACAGCCCGAACGATTTTCGTTTTTGTTTTATACAATTTAAACGTCACAGTTATTTTTTCTGTGAACATTTTGTGAACTGGACGAAGTTGTAAATATATGATTTTCAAACGGAAATTCGCATTACATATCGGATGATCTGATTTGTTCCACGAGAGTTTCGATATGTTGCGCGAGATGATGTAAAGTTGCAGTTGTGCCTGACGATGGACGATAGATCAATAAAAGACGAAAGAGAGATCAAAGTTTGTTGTGTCTTATCAAACGATGTTTGCAGATTTCATTGAATACAGTAATACCTCGATCGATGGTACGTAAACTAATGTTGAAGAATTCTATTGTAATTTTGGACAATTTCGATTACATTTTTAAAAAATCGTGTAATTTATATGATAATTATAATGTTATTGAAAAATTATTTCTGAGAGTTTTCAGGAAAGTATTACGTTTTAAAATAATGGAGCACTACGTCGGAGTGCTGCGACTAGAGAATACTACTCTCTCTCTCTCTCTCTCTCTGCCCCCCTCGCCTGTCTCACGAGATTTCTTTCTACCTCTGTAGATTACACTTTCCATGCGTTGATGAAATATATTGAAGTAAATGAAGTGAGGTGATCAATAACTTATGACGCGTTATGGTATCTTAATTTAACTCTCAATTATAACCGGATAATTAAATATTCAGCTTTATTCAATGGTCATTTTAAACCATGAAGAACTCCATGTAATAATTTGAAAAAACGTTGTGCAACTTTAAGCGAGACGCTTATCAACAACTAATTATACGTGGAAAATAAAATTCATATCAGAAGAGATCGAAAGAAATTAACTTTTGATAAATTATCTAATACCAATTATACATAAAAATCTGTAGCTTCTAACTTAACTGAACCTTTCAAGAACGTATATGATTGACACATATCTATAAAAAGTATGTTTTAATTTTCAGCAGAAGCCCAGGTAAGAAAATTGTGAAGCTTTAATATCTTCCACCATTTTAAAAATTCTCAAACCATTTACTTTAAGTTGATAAAAGTTATTCTCCTTTAAGAAGTGTTTAAATATTAATGAAAGTAACTTTATATTTAAACTTTTGTTAGTAATGAACTGTCAATGATTTCAAACGCATTATTTTTCATTTAATTTGATTTTTAAGAATATATACAATTGACGCAAATCTGCAGAACGCAAAAGCAATCTTTATTATCTCCTTACTTCTTAAAAAATTTCAAACCATTTACTTTAATCTTAAAAGCAAGTCAGTAAGTAAGAAAACGAGTAAGTAAGTTAGTCAAATAAAATGACCCTATCTTCCTTTATCAATAATGTTCCTCATAACGATTCAGCTTCTTGGAAATGAAGAAGTTCCTCTCGATTAAGTAAGGTATTACTATATTTCTAATACAAAATTCTACAAACCGTTTGCGAAAATTTTGAAATCTATTCTGCGATACTGTAATCAATACAAAGGGAAAAGAGACACTTGTTTGATTGCGGCAGTTATAGATCAGCAACAACCACGTACCGATACCCCATTTATCGTAACGATTTCAACAAGAAAAAAAATGTACAGTCGAGAGAAAATCTTGGCGGCTCGAGGTATACGTTTGCGCATGCACCTGTTGACAAGGAAAATCTATCTTCGACTTCCCGATTATACCGACCCGTAAATTACGGGGTTAGATATTTCTTTCAATTCGTCTCTGATTTTGTGCAGAAACAACTGTACCGTACTTGCAAAAATATATATTTTAAGAAAAAGTAAACGAAAAGTTTTGGACATTTTAAGCACTTCTTATCCTTCAGATAAAATTAGATTTTGTTGATATTCATTTACTGAAAAATATCAGTGCAAGAACACGAACTAAAATTACTGTAATCAGAAAGATTCACAAAATTTGTTATTACAATTATAGTTATTCTTGCAATAAAAAATCATATACGTTTTAAATAAATTTTCATACAGTGTGCATGCTAAGACATTAATAATTTCTCAAAATTCGTTCAATTTTAATTGCAGTTTGTTTTTCGAATAAAATGTTCATAAAATGTTCAAAACAATTACTACATTGTTTCACATATGCAGAATGTAGCAGGTCAATGCAGACTTAATTCTCAAATTTTGCATCTACAAATTCTGATTGAAATACTTGGACGCGCTTTGACAGAAGCGAATGAATCACTCGTCTGTTGTAACGATGTTCCAGACAGCGTAAAGATGTCAATAATTCGAACATCCTGTGCACCGGATTACGTTACAGAATGTTACATTACGCTGGGTAAAAGGTTCAGCTAATTTATGAAGGTTCATGAAACAAATGTATGGTTTTCTCGCGTCCACCAATCGGCGCGTTTACAGCACACATACAGATCTGTGCATGAGCTATAGTTGTAGCAATAAAATTCTATATTCGTGCGCTTGCGCTTCCGTCTGCTTTCGCGCAGGCGTACAAATAATACAATTATCGATACTAAGAATTTTGTCCACGAAATTGCAGCATTGTTCCTCCCGCTATTGCGTAAACGCAACATAAAAGTATTACCGACGTTTCCGGATATCTCAAATTTCAAACTTGTCTATCTGGATTTGAAACATTTCGTCCAAGTATTCATTCCAATCATGAAAGAGTTTCACTATTGAAATCACTGTTTTATCATTGCAAGACGAATAAAGAAAATTCCTAAATAATTCAAACTGTCGCTGATTTTCCTTGATAACATTTTCGCTAATATCGAGGGAAGAACCCGTTTCGTTGGTACCGAGTTCCGAGATACCGGTCGCGGCACTATTATAATTAGCAACTTTGTTCGATCGACTCACCTCCGAGGATGTCAGGTAACAAAGTCTCGAATCCGTGCTTTCCAAAGAAGCCTGCTGCACGATCCCGTATCTACTCTCTCTGTCGGACATATAGTCGGACCTCACGCTGTCCTGTCTGTCGAAAGTGCCTCTGTAAAATGATAAAGAAAGAGCGTGCTCTGCTGTCAAGTAGCAATGGCAATACAATAAACAGAAGTCGAAATTACGATACACGAAAATATTGTTAGAAGGTGTTGCATTAAAAAGAAGTTTTACGGAAGATCAATCGAAAAGTAATTTCAAACTTCAAACCAACCTTTTTTCGTTTAACTGCGTATGTATCTTGAATACGAAAAAATAAAGCCGGTTACTGCAGAGTGACCAGTTTCGTCTTTGCTGTGTTTTTCGGACATAAGTAATTGTATATTTATTGAATGAGACAAATAATATTTTGTATTAGAAAAATAAACAATATGATAGAATAAAAAAGTTTAATAAATTTTATTCGATAGATATAAAGAATTAATTATGTCCGAAAACGAACCATAGGCATAGCAATTGGATACTCCACATTAACGGCTCCACTACCCTAGTCAGTCAGTATAAAAAAGAACACTATGTTTCCATTTTCCAAGATATATAGCTAAACCAGACTGAAAACAGAACTACTAAACAATCAATGAATAACTCTGTGAGGATTTTTGTTAGCGAAATATAAGGTACTTCAACATTGGAGACTACACGAATAAAAAATCAATTTTGCAATGTTTAGAAACAGTAAGATCAGTTTTGTGGAATTTAGGTACAGTAGATGGGAAAAGATATGGTATACGATATCTTTCATGCAACGAATGAAAACGTCCGGTTTCTTACCTCTGTTCCAAAGAGTCGGCCCGATTCGACTTGTACCCGCTGTCGTTCAGACTACCTTCGTGCCTGAGAGATGGCAGAGAGTCCCATGGAGACTCTCGTTTGTGTCCCATATAACTTGGATTTATCGAGCTCGATGCACCGGATCCCAGAGTCGAGCTTCCCGATTGCCATCCATCGGAATGCCGGAACCAATGCGCGCGAGCCGATTCTCCGCTGCAGCTGGCGCATCTTGAAATATCATTGATCACGCATACAGTTTGTCCAATTCATGCATCCTCTTTCAACGTGCTCTGTTCCACTGATCGATCATATCTGATAGACCCTAACTGACGATATCTCAATGGAACATCACAAACGACTCCATAATTACCTGGAGTTGTAGTCGCTCAGATATCCGCGATCACGATCGACGTCCCTCTCCCTCTTCTCCCGCACCATTTCGTTGCGGTCGCTGTAGTAGCCGTCCCTATCCTTGCTGTTTTGCCTTTCGTTGCAGTATCGATAGGACAATGGCAAAGTCGACGACTTGTTGTTGGAGCCAGGACCTGGGCAAGTAGAAACAACGTGTTGAATGAAGTCTAGAGTCGATGATCCGGCTTAAGTAGCTCGACTTACGTCTCCGCGACACGTGGGGCGTACGCTGCACGTTCAGTGGTATGTTTTCCGCCAACTCTGCAACATTCGAAGCGTTTGGATAGGTCGGTATCCTGAGATTGCGGAACACTCGATCAGATTTCGAACTGCCGTTGTCGAATTCTCGGTGACATGTTCAGTTTTTTGCGATCAGTGAAATGATGGGATCGTTACCTTGCAACAATACTGTTCAATGTAAAAATTTATGTAGTCGATAAAAATGATGGTTGAACTTTTGTTTCACGTGCAGGTCAACGCATAGTTAGGTAACAGCTTTGTTGTGTAGAACTTGTCTATGAGAATCCGGTGACAGCAGATCGTGCTACCTTTTCTTCGAGGACTGTAGACTTTGTCTGGTCGGGAGGTTGCGGGAACGAGTCGGAAACTCACCTAGGTTCTCCATGCTCTGGGTGAAGAGCGCCTCGAAGGTGCGCAAGCTGTAACTCTCCGCATCCATACCCTTCTCCAAGGTGTTCCTCAGGTGCATCTCGTACTCTAGCAGCAGCCTGCTGGTCGGGCTGCCGGGTGTCGATACGGATTGCATGTTTTGCTGTTGATATGTCTGGCCACTGTTGCAGTGCCGCGAGTTACAATGAGTGGGCTGCTCCATGTCCGAATTGCCATTCGACGAGCTCGGCGTGGTCGCGTAACACTGATTATCGAAGATGACATTGTCCGACGGCGGCGACATGTCACCTGTGCACCGATTACGTTCCGAATCTAAATACGGCCTGCCTCTGCTGCCTACGACAAAACAGGTGCCCCCTCGTGCAGCAATTCGAAACGGCGACGGTGTTCGGACGAAAAGTATCGTTAGAGTTAGGTGTCCCGTTCGGAACGGTTCAACGATGCGTTGACATGCGCCATGCACCATGCGCCATGCACCCCTGCTGACCGATCCACGCACCCCATGTCACTTTATTTATATAACACGCCGAGTACCTTTCTCTTTTTAAACGTTATGACATTCAGCAGTGATATACACTCCGCGCGAGCGCGCGCGCATACGCGTGTCGACCTCTCGCGTAAAAGTCAACTATGTTGGCGACTTAACCCCTTGCCTTATCAATTATCTCCTGGCCACGCTGGCGAGTGGCGATTTAGTGCTAATCTCGTTTCCAAGCAGAGGCTGAGAACTTGTTGATACGACGTGAGTATGTGTTTATTTTAAACGATTCATGATCGTACGTATTGAATCGTACCGGGTACAGTAGAATTGGTGGTGCATCCAGGCAAAGGATGATTTCATACGCAAACAATGTGTTAGAAATATGCGATAACCTTTTTCCATTTAGGATATATTTTTCGAAAGGTTATTCCAGCTGAGAAATTAGCATCGCGGTTATTAGTAAAATTTATTTTTATTGCTATAAAAATATTAATTATACGTGGGAAATACGTTAACAATTGATTCTAGAACTATAAAATCGGTTAAAACGATTGGTTTCTGATATTTTCATTTACAGTTACTCAAATTGTAAAAACGTTGCTATCGGAAACGGTTGGATAAACTTCTTTGTTCAAGCATATACAATGAAAGCCATACACTTGAGACCATTTGAAAAACGGTATAACTTTTTCCAATCTGGACTATTTTTATATATACCAAAAAAACTGGTCTGTTAGACAATACTTAAAACACTTGTTTTTAATATTTCTATTACTTAAAATGACAAGGAACAAAAAAATCTCATGTTTTTAAAATTTTTTATTTAAAAACTCGAAAGAAGCGTTTTAGTGATTGTTTAGTAAACTAATCCCTCTATCACTTAAAAAACTCATGTCATTTAGTTCTGTTTTAAAATAGTTATACCGTCTTTCAAACGAACTTAAGTATTTGTCCACCACTGCATGTATTATACAAGAAATCGTACGAAGTTTGAATAAATCCAGTTTTATTACTGTTATAGTGCTATAAAAAGTATTCTTATACTTTTAAAATGGAACAAGCTTTTTAAGATTAGTCCAATTAACTTTTCGAAATGGTGTAACTGACTTATTAAATTTTGTCAAAATAAATTTTACAGAAATTGCATTTAGTTGATCGCAATTTGAAAAATATAAAGAAGCAAATTTGCTTAATTATTTTCGTTATTCCACAATTTTAGTTAAATTATTTTTAAATATTATCTAATAAATTGGTGTCTCTACTTCAAAAAAATTCAATTCATTTGATTGAATTTGAAAAAAAATCATTTTGTTTTAAAAAGTATGCGTTCAGACCTAAAGATTTTACTAAAACCGCGAAACTCGTAACAATGGTAAAATTTTTGTAAATATCCCATTTGTCAAGTCTGCGAAAAAAATATATTTTTGCGAGTAGAACAATTTTTGATGTTATTAAATTTAATTCTGTTCAAAATGAAGTCTCAAATTAAAAAATCATAAATTTTCGATCTATTTTTTAGATGTAGGATTACTTCATAATTATTGAATTCAACAGAATGAATTCACCTGTATCAATATTATAAGGCAAGAGGTCAACATTTTAACGAGGGTTTCTCGTGTAACCTATCTGTGTCCCTGTACAATTATTTATTGAACCAATCTAAACATATCTGCCATATCCGGTTGGTGTTATTTTTGTATTTTGAAGGAGGAGCCAACCTTTGTATTTCAATTATTTATTTATATTTTCATAACTCGTAAATGTTATGCTTTTAATAAAGATCTATAATTAAAGATTAAAATTTTCAGGAAATAATTATTTTTAAAACGAATAAATTCTTTTTCTTCTGTTTTTCAAAAATTATTTTTAAATTAATAAAAGCATTCTATGTTTTTGAATTTAACGCGTACGAGGATGTTTTTCCTCACCTATTCAATCCAGCAATTTAATGTCACTAAAGGCTGATATATTCTCATAAAATATTTTATTATGTCATCGATCGACATTGTAGGTGCGTACAAGCTATGAGACGCGACGCACGTGATACAGAACGTGTTAATTACGCATGGCAATTTCGTCATGAACATTAAGTATCCAATAACTGTTAGTTATAATATTACCTGATGTAAAAATGCTCAAGATTAAAACGACAATTTTATACACGACAATTATAATACTAATACATTGCCATTCTTAGAAGAAAAACAAATTATTATCCATTGGATAAAAATTAAATTTTTCATGAAAAAAAATATGCAGGATATAATTTTTATAAAAATGATGGTCTCTGTGGTGGCTGTATAATTTCTTCCTTGAAGTACAAAACCAACACCAATCGAATACAACAAAACCCTCAGATTTATCTAGTAAATAGCCAAGCAAAACTACTTTTTGTATCTTTCATTCCTCAGTTGTCATGACTAAACAATACCATGTATATGAGAATGAAAAATTATGATATTGACGTCTCTAGTATCGTTAGCAAATATCCTGTGAAGCAAACATTGGAATTAACATTAGAATTCACACTAGAACTACCAATGACTAACTGTCATTGCCTTCTAAAAATCACAAAGCTGCATTTATTTACGTTGCATGCAGCTTTTATTGCAATATAGTAACTCTTTACTAATGTACCACAAAAGCACGTATACTAACATAAGCAAGTGAATTATAAATTCAAACATTTTTTGTAGAGTCCAGTAGTTCTAGAGTTTAAATTTTCAACTAGTTTAAATGCTAATCAAATTTCGCATATCACATTAGATTTTCAAATAGATAAATCAAAATTTCATTTCTACGAAAACTTATTAGTCTGATTTATTATAGTATATTTGTAAACCATTAATTTTATAAAAAGATTTCGATTTACTTTGCAATTGACAAATCTATGATTCTATGCAAAATTCGCCGATCATCTGTATCTTATAGTTAGTTAGTAATAAAAGTTATTAATAAAAAATTTGTAATATGTACCAATATACTGGTGTCCCATGTCGTGGACACTCCTGGAAGCCTGGAATTTGTTGCTGTACGGAGCTCGATACGGATGAGCATAGTTCTCATTCTCAGACTCTTGCATGACGTACTTCTGATTGTTATTGCTCGGATGATAATAGCTATGGTGGCTGTGTCTTTTTCTGGTCATTTCCGGCGACGTGGCGGGACTGTCTATGCTCGATATCGGCTTCAGCATCCTCTTCAGGGTGTTCGAGTCTAAACTAATCCCACCGTTCTGCGCGTTCTCGATCCTCATATCGTCTGTGCTCTTGCTCTTTGGCTTTTTACTGCTGTGATTGTTGTTCACTATGTTAAAGATATTGCCGTTTTGAATCTCCAAGTCGGTGTAATCGGCTGATTTCGTATGGTGCAGCTGCTCTTTTCGCAGAGATTTATTCTGCAATGTGCCGCCAGCTTGGGTGCCTTCCGATTTCAGCATTTCGGGGCCATTTTGCTGGGTGCCAGTGTCTTGATTCTGCTTCGGTGTTTTCTTCGGGGAGACCAACGTGCCTTTTTCCTCGGGGCTGTCGATCTGCAAGCCAGCGTAAACAGTTTTAGACAGCACACGTGCAACAGTATAATGGAATGCTTTTGTCAATTTGCATGTCGAATGTTAGTCTTATTCGTAAAAATTACTTTTACTGTATCAGGCAAATTTCAAGTCGAAACAATAATGGGTTTCATAAAATAATTTTTACATAATTATTACATATTAATTTTAATATTATCTAATATGTTTATGCTATAGTATCTAATATATAACGGTCAGTTATTTACAAGATAGTATCCAGTATATTTATACTATTGTATTTAATATATTTGTATCGGAATATCTAGTATGATAGTACCGTAGTACCTGATATATTTATACTGTAGCATCTAGTATATTTATACTATTGTACCTAATATATTTATACTGTAATATATAGTATAAATACTTCAGCCTAGTTGTACTATGCTGTCTATGTGATTTTCAATTATTTACGTTCTCGTAATTAGCGTACCTATGAAACATCATGATTATTTTAAGAATCTGTTCGATACAAGCCAATCGATATAATCCAATGTTCATGAAATCTGCAAAATATTTGTTTCGAGATTGTCAAGTAAAAGTAGACTTTGGTGAATGACTCATACAGTATAGAGCAAGATGGAGCAATAACCTTGACCACCTAGAATACCTCCGTTATTTTTAGTGGTGCGAACAAACTTTATTCGCAAAAGTTTATGGTACCGTGGGTCTACAACCTTTCAGTAATTTTCTGTCAGATAGAGGTTTCTAAGAAATTTTAAGCTGTCTTTCATATTTCAAAATTACAATTTCTAAAAATTTTACGCATTAAATCAAGAAAGTATTTGCGTATTCAATTGTTTACAATGTGTAGCTAACTGTTTACAAAGTGTCGACAAATCTATATTGTTCTAATGTATCATCTTAATTTACATTGTAAAAAATATTAAGTGTGAAAATAATTTTGCTTAGGTTGCAGGTCAATAAACGTGTGGAATATTATAAACGGTGATCCGACCGAACTATCACGATGTCCAACATCGATTACAACACGATTACAACAATGCATGATCATGGTAAAAGTTATTTTACTAAATGCTAATTTGCCTGTTCATTACTTGCAATTTCTACTTCTTTTATACATTCAGGGTGGTCCAGTAATGAGCTTGAATATCTCTGTTATCGCTGAACATATGAAGAAGCATTATTAACGAAAGTATTTCACTATATCGAAATTTATAATATAGCAATAATCATTTTTTTGTAACTGGAGAACGTTCAGAGATTTTTAAGTAGAATCGCAAACTTTTTTATACATTATTTGATACAGCTCGACATTTCCTATAAAAATACTACATTTCTTAGAAAAAATACCTATAATAAAGACATAAATAAAGTACAGAGAAATATAAAACTGTGTCACTTTATAATTCGAATGCTTTTTTGTTGTAAGTCGTCTTGATTTCATTACTTTGATGACAACTTCCATTGTCATAGTGGAAATAAAAATCTTCCAACTCATACCAGTGTTCCAACCTTGATATTAAAAAGATTTTCTCAGTCATGAATATGCATTTCAGAGTCCGCATTTCTGTAAAAAATTCACATTTGTCTAGGTACTTAAGCCTCCATACAGCTTCATACCATACATACACATATGAATTATTATGTATATAATAATTTTTTCACGTACATTAATAAACATCTTTTTATAGAAAATATTTAACTGTATCAACTAATGTATAAAAAAATAACTGATTCTATTTTAAAAAGTGTCTAACTACTATTAAACAACTCTGTATAATGAAATATTTAAATTAATAAGGTATCTTTATATGTACACCAATGTTGGCATTAAAGCCAAATGATAGTGGCCAAATTATAGTTTTCAAACTTTTTATTTGACAATAGATTTCCTTATTCCAGTCTATATTATAATGGAAATTGTTCAAAATCTAAATTATACATAAAAGCCAAATTATAAATAATAACGACTTTTAACACTAGAATAGCAAACTATTTTGACAAAAATATAACTGAGATCGCTTATGATCATTCACAATTCTATTTATCAATTTTGTTCAACTTATTATTTAAGCTGCTCCTTCTGGATACTCTAGTTTTCCTATAGACTTTAATTAAACATGTGAAAATTTCAATTAATTTTTAGAAAATAGACAGTCAGATAACAGTATTTGTACTATAAGTGTATTCGAGTTATTAATATTAATTAATATTAATTCGAGTTATCAATATTAATATTCGATTGATGTAGTGCTAAAAACTCGATTTTCTAGGAAACAAGACCTAGGATGGACTTTTGTTCTTGGACCTACAACAGTCATAAATTTCAAGTGATGAATTTTACTTTCAGTTATAAACATATTGTATAAATATTACTTATTTTTTTAACTTTTTTCGTTTTGAAATCTACAGATGCACATTTCACTTTCTTAAGCTCAACCACAGGGCTGTTTTTATGTTTCTCGTCTATTTTATCTATTAAAATTATTTTTTTAGGTACTCTTATGTTTACTATAACCATCTCAAAATTAATTTTCATCGATTTGGTAGTTCAAAGGTTATGATGTAATGAAAAAATGTTGATACTTTATTTTGCAGAATTGTAAAATTAACAATTTTCAAAATTTTACAAAACTCTTCTTAATGTATTTATATATCGCTAAAATTTTTCAGCGAAATTTGTTCATCAATATCTTAACCGGTATTCCAAAAAATGAAAAATCAAATTTAAGCGGTGATGGAGGTGGCAACTCAAGAAGTCTCGATTTTTCAAAAAAATTTTTATATATTCTTGTCAAGACAAAAATAGCATTCAACTTTTGCCTAAACTTTTCTTCAAAGTAAATTAAAAACGAATTACAGCGCGAACGGAGAATAGGTATGAATTATGGATGACTTACTCTACTTGTATATGGATTTTCATATTTTTTTTAATTTCCAGGTTTCCAAACCTCCCATACAAGTAACAAGAATTGAGAAATATGACTTGCATCTGCCGAGAAGCACAAACATTGAACAAGTCAGGATTGACAAAAGATATTCTTTTCAGCCGAATCAAAGTATAATCACATTTCTTTTGCAACCACTTCCATTTCGTCTTAATGTTTTGTCCGTTCCTATACTTGCTTCGTTTAGAATCATTTGCAGTTGTATTAGTAATGCCAGGAAACCTTGCCTTTTACAAACGATCCACTTATTGGCTGAAAATTTGAAAGGCCTCGACATTTCATTAGGAGATGTACAATCGAATATTCGTCGAGTAATATACTCCTAGCAGGTATAATGAGAGCTACATAGAATAGGCTCTTCTTAATTGACAGACTAATTTCGAGGTCAGCTGTCTGCTTTCTCATAAGTCTATAGATTGTTAGGTATGATTTTATCATCTTAATTTGTCTCGAAGCAAGATTCCTGTTTAAGTATCTCATGTAAAATATTTTCTTCCATAACTTCTTATACACCTTTATATAATAATAAACACAATGCTTTAACAGTTGCATGAAACATTAATATTGCCATCAGCCAAAATACGGTGAAAGAAATTAGTGTCCGTTAAAAAATACATCGATGATAGTTATGATTTATAAAGACTCGTAACACAAACGCTCCATAATATTTTCTTCAATGTCATAATAGCATAAAAAATGTAGTTAGGCGCGTGTGGGTGTTATTTACATAATTATTCTGCCCTTGTATTTCGTACACGTGTACCTTATTAAAAGTAAGTGCCACGTCAGCGGAGCGTCGTATCTTTTGTATAAGATAATTTGCGCAGCTCACTTCGTTAAGTGCGCCGAATTATTATTTTAAGAAGGCAAACTATTTCTGGTATGCTAAAATTAATTAACGCTATTGTTTTGTAGTAGGATAGATAAATACATGAGAAAAGGATGTAACAACGCAATGATCTGTGACGCTTTTGGTATTTATTTTTAGTATTGAACACGAAACTTCTTTATCAAGTGTCATAGCAGTCTGTGTGTGCGTGCAGCAATCGATTCGAATATCACAAAGAATGTACGAACTTCAGCAATCCGACCATTCGAATGTTGCGTTGACGCAAATCGACACCACTTCGAATTGTTATTTGCCTACCTAATTTCTTCAAATTAAATGAAATTTTCATATGTTTCGTTAGAGATGGATAATATTTGTAGAAAATACATTTCATAAACTATTCGAAACAATTAAATAAAATTTCAGTGGATGAAGTATTTTATTTTGATAATGTAAATCACACGATAAAATATTTTATCTTGATCATTTAATGTATAAAATAAAATGATTCAATTTTTGATGACAAGCCCACACTACCCTGATAAAACCAATCGCAAAATACACTCAAGCTACCTATGTCTACTTTATATTGTGCTGATAAACATTAGAAGCTGTTTTTGGCAAATGCTTGATAATTATATCTTTTTATAACTAATTTTATTAACTTTGCTAACCATTCCAAACATTACCAGAAATATAATCAGTATATTTCAAATAAAACACTATTTAGTAAGATATTGTAACAAATAAGAAATTTTATTTCCAAAGCTACAGTACTGTTCATAAGTATCCGATCGGTTTGACAAGTTTGGAAAATTTGATAGCAATCGATATTTATTGCATGTATTTGTTTTATATTGCATTTACGTTTTATAATTAGATATATAATCGTTGCAATAAAAATATTTTCTGCATTATTTAAGCTTTAATGTCTGTCTAAATAACATTCCTCAACAGATCCGCTTTTTATTCGAATCCCAATAAAAAATAATACATATATACTGTCGTTATGATTATGAATTAGTTTAGACCGAAATTAGCATAAGTTATTGCTAAACATATGATCATTGTAATTACTATATATTTCATTTTAAGATATAATGGAAATATGAAACAAATGTAAAGGGTATATATCAGTTATCACCAACAAAAACTGTATTTTTCTCAGCTTTTGATACGATTCGAATACTTATGTACGGTATATGCACGATGCAAAACGAAATATTTATTTATTATATACAATTTCAGATAATATTTCACTCAGCCCTGTATTTTATTTTGCATTACGATTTTTTTCATAACTGCATTGATTAGCACTTCGTTCATAGTAATTTCTGTAATAGAACAAAGCAATTTTTGTCTTTTCTTTTCGTTTATCTTTTCTATGTTTCCTTACACTTTAATTCCTAGATTGTGACAACAGCATGTCTGAAATTATCAAGAGTCTAAACCGTAGTTATAGTGTAAAAGGTTATAGCATATAGAAAAGAATAACGTGTCTAAAAGGAAAACCTTCAAAAATATGCTAAAAAGTCTCACAAATAAAATTCTAAATGATCTTAAGCTTAATCGGTTTTACTACTGCTAAAAAGGAAATTCGTCGCTCGAGTGTTCAGATCGATACGTGCGTCATTTGTTGAAATCGACAAAATAACCGCTATTTTACTAGAGATAAGAAAATGCACTGACCCGTTTATAAAATTGTAGAGTTACCTTAAATCTCTGTGAATCCACCACCCACCAAAAAATTATTATTGACCGTTGCATTCCCCTTGGTACAGTTTTCGTAAACAAACTTTATTCATATCTCTAAAAATAACGGAGGTATTCTAAATTCTCAAAGCTATTACCCTATCCTACATACCGCATCTCGTCTACAATCTGGGTAAATTGTATATTTGTATAATTAATCAGTTAATGGATGACTCGTTTGATCAGATTTATACTTGTTTAATCACTCGGACCGCGATTCACTAAGAACATGTAAAAACAATGAAAATTAAGTTAGGTATTCATAAAACACTCTTCCATTAAATCGTTAACCCCTTGCATTAGAAGAACGAGTTAAACTCGTGATGAAGTTTTCATACATGATCTACTAAATACGAATGTTATTCATTTTTTTCCAAATCGGAACATGATTTTTCTATTATTAAAGTATAAAAATGAAAATAAGAACGAAAAAGTGTTAATCGACGCAGTTGTTGAAGGGATTAAACAATAGAATCTAACGATTCGTTCACTACCTTTAATTGTTTTCCTGTCTCGTCAAGGCAAATAATTTTAATAAGAAGGTCAAATTTTGAACATGAAATAAAAGCGACGAAGTTTCGTTAATCTTGTTGAGTTTAAAGATTATAGCTGATGCAGTGTAGCTGGTAAGATAGCATTCCGTAAACTAATAATTCTTTTAACCAGTTAACTGTTTTTGACAAGTATTCTCGTCATAAAGAAATAACAATATTTTGTGTTACGACAAATATACTCGCCATGCATAAATAAAATTATTATAATAATATGATAATTATTATGAGAAAGCTGTATATGTATAGCATCTGGATGAGATATTATAATTGTCACTACTTACTTTTTGCGACATATTTTAAGAACACACCTCTCAAAGTGGTCGCAACAGGTAACTGGTTAAATCGTACAAAGCGAAATGATACAGATAGTTGATAGTTTTAATATTGAATTTGTGGAATGAGAAGAATGAACGTCCCCAAGAGACGTTTAAAATAATAGCAATTTATTTCCTATATGTTGCCTAATTTCTCGATTGGAATAAGAAAGATGCAAGCAACGTTCATTAATGACGCTACGAAAAGCTGAAATTGAAGTTTGGTCACAACGAGACCAAGTCGCCTCACCCAGAATTATTATAACAAATGTACACGTAAGTAGAGTAATAGTCCATCGACTTGCCTGTGAACCAACGGTAACGGTTTCGATACCAACGTTCGCTGTCTTCGGTGTTGTCTGACATGTTTCGTTCTGTTTCTCCTTCTGCTTTGCCGAATCGCCGCCGACCTTCGCTGTTTTCCCCGGTGTTGCAGAAGTATTGTTCACGTTATCATAAAGGGACGCACTAGATGTTGCTGCCGTTATTTTCTCTCGTGTCACGTCCATTTCCGTGGATCGTGCCATGGTACGTGGGAGCGTAGAGGTAGCTAGAGGTTCACGAACCACACAAACCACAAAATTCAGTATTTTAAAAAATGCAAGGGTGTCGGGAGAACGTGACAGAAACCTTAGCTGAAGCACTAAATAAATTTGCTCTAATAAAAAAAATGGCCTCATTATCAAACTAATGTACGGTATAAAGGGTAAGACACTAAATGAAATTGCCATAATCAAAGAAAAATCCAATACTTCAATGTCAATTGTACGTACAAAGTAAAAGGTGACACACTAAATAAAGTTATCATAAACATAGAAATTTGATCCAATACTTCAATATCAATTACGCGTAAGGCACTAAATAAAGTTGCCATAATCGAAAAAATTTGATCTAATGTTTCAATGTCTACTGTACGTAGAGCGTAACGAAAAGTAGCCAAATAGGGAGTATCAGTTTCTATTTCGAATGTAGTTTACAATTAAATCATGATTTAGATGCAATGTTATATTTTTTACATCATAAACAATTTTAAATATTCAATTGATGCTTGAAAAACATAAATGGTACTGCCTAAATATGAAACATCGACGTTGTGCACAATATTTTTAGATAAAATAATAAACAGCTTTGTTTTCTATAGTGATTAAGGAATTATGATTATAAAATCAGATGCTTAAAATGTGAAATAAAGAAATTCCTATTTGTAAGAACAAGATATCCAATTGTCAAATACATTTAAAGTTCGCGCATTTTACAAACACTGCACTTGCATCTTTACTGATAGAAATTGCATTATTCTATGTTAAAATACTATTTCATGTCTGGTTATTACCCTCTACTACTTGAAACCGAAAATGCAGGTATAATTACTGAAAATACGACTAAGTCATTATTGTGAAAGTTATTTGATACACAAAGGTGTATTGTACGAAAATGTATTAATATTTTAATTGATTCAGTTATTTGATCCTAAAGACAATTTTGAACATTACACTGTATAATAAATTACGTTAAAATCCATCTCTGTAATTAAAGTTCAGGTAAGAAAAATATTAAAAGATTCTTGTTATCCGAAGTAAATGCAGATCATGTTCTTTACGACATACCACGAACATAAAATAAAGGGGGTCGAATTAAGCAATTGAAAATTACCGCAGAAATTCCGGAATTTGGCTTCTTGACTTCGAAGTCTGGCAAATTGCTCCGGGGTCATACAAGTGCATTGTGGCTCTCTGGATCTGCTCGGCGATGCCGGTGTCGATAGAGGCTTTCTTCGTGTTTTGATCTTCTGCTTGTTCGGTGGTTCGAGCTTCAACGAGTAAGAAGAGGACGCTTTCCTTGTAATCTTGAACGACGGTGACTGTATGAAAAATTAACTAATGACTGTAAATCACTCGAGTCGGACCGAATCGATTTTGCTATCCCCAAACACCCGTGATTGCGTTACGGGTAGACCATTTTTTTTTCGTTTTCGTTCGATTCATGAGTGTAATGATTCTTTGATATCGTCATAGCATCCTGAATTCCTTTTCAACGCGGCCAGTTTAAACGCAAACCACACTTGAACAAGCGAATACAATGAAAAAAAAGCTCGGCCGTTTTCTACTCGAAAATGTGATGCGAATGTTTTATGCCACCCACACCGTAGCAACACGCTGCCTTCACAGCACAAAGCGGAAAATTGGTTACTCGTGTTACGGAAATCAATCGAAATACCACTGATCTTAGTTGTTTTCAAGTATCAACGTAAACAGGACATCGTAAAGACTACAAACAGCGTTATATTTGAATATTTGAAACAAAGCCGAAAGGTATGAAACATTCTATGGATCTAATTTTCATAATACAGATTGGACAGATTTGGATTCTTTGAAAACCAATTCGATAGACTCAGAAATTCTTTGACAGATGACAATGTAGACAGACTCAAAAAATGTAATGATTTTTTTACACACGAAAATTTGTACATATTTAAATATCTTACAACAATTAATGTTCATTAATTGTAATAATAACAAATTTTGTGAGTCAATCTTTAGATGGGCATTCACGACACAATTATCCTGTCACAATATGTATATAGTATTGTTTCGTAAACATCATATTTTCGATTTCAACGATATGCTACGATGTGAACGACAACGAGAGAAAACGGCGAAACTTTTGGCCGACCTGATACAAACAGCATGCGCTGTAAACTTACGCAACATTCTCTGAATTGTTTCGCGTCTATGGGGGAAGTAAAATTCAATCCCCACGTATCGTTGGTTATCGTGTCTTTCCAGTAAACGAAGCATTCTGACGCTTGCCCGATCCGTGTTCCTTAAACAAAATGAAAGAACGATTTTGTCTTCTGTTATTTTCCGACCCTCGAGCAAGTTCCTCATTTATTCCGCGAGATCGTTTGAAATCGATGAAACTTACCTGGCTGAACCAGTCGCACGTCTAGAATTTTGTCGACTTGGCTATTGTACGCGGTGATATGGAAGACGCATTCCGGTGAATCTTGGATGCAAGTAATATTTACAGGAACTAAATCTTCCGAGACCTGCTGCCATTTTACTGTGCCCGCCCCACTGGCGCTTACATGGAACACTTCGGCCCACAACCTAAAAAATCTCATTGCTCAATTGTCGTCAATCCGCTGGGATCGCGGCACATCGGAACTGGTTGATACTTGGACAAAATACATCGGGGAAAAAAAAAGATTCGAACAAAACATCAGCCCGCCGAAATGTGCTAAAGATCGTTAATTTGCAAAACAGATAATAAGTCGGCGTTCCGAACCGCCGTTTATTTCTCTTCTCTTTGTTTCGTTTCATTTCCTCGGCATTTCTCTGTTTATATGGAATCTTATAATAGCAATGTCGGGCCATAATTATGAATCTTATGATTAGGTGAAACGGGAGAACAATGGAATCGATCCAATCAAGAAAAAAAATAGAAAAGAAAACGATAAGTTACGGTTTTACTTTTACAATCAGTTTACGGTGAACGCATGCATCTCCTACATCATCAGCCAGTGTATAATAATATTCTATCGAGTCCTGTGCAAGTACGTCGGTGTATGTGTGCGTGTGTATGGTCGCATGTGTGCAATTGTATACGTGCGTGTGTAAATAAAGCCGGCAACATGTAACGCAGTCTCATTACCGTACGCATGTGCTGTGTAACATTATGCAACGCGCAAAATTCATTCTCCTGAAAGTAGAAGATGATGCACAGACTTCCAGAAAATAAGAACATGAACTGCTGCTCGCGTTAATTAAGCAATCGAGTGTCGCATTACGGAGCCATGTAATCGGAACGCAAATCATCGGGAACAAAGTGGCAAAGAAACCGTGTGTCACAGACCGGGCGAGAGGCGTTCATGCAAGAGACAGAGAGAAGCGCATGTCAACAAACTCGATGTAAATGTACTGCCATATTTAATAGTATGCTGTTAGAAGAATTGTATTATAAACGGCGGACAAACTTAGAAACAAATCTAGAATCGTATTGTGAATGTTACTATCAGCGATAACTCTGCAAACGATACAACAACCTGTCACGGTGTAAGATCGAGATCACAGTATTCGAGCACGAAATATGTATCAGAGCACAGTATTCGTATATCGATTGAATTTTGAGTGTAATTAGTTTCCCGTTGTTAACGTCGAGAGGAACACCAAGTCGATTCGAAAATGATTTTCCCACTTTTACTCTTTTTGAAATCCATTGCGATTTCGCAGTGGTGTTTCAACGGCATGATTCCGGAGCTGGAACGGCTATCAAGACGGTAAAGAAACAGAGAAAGACCAGAAATTGATAAAAGAGGATAGATTGCATTCGGAAATAAAGTCAGAATAGAGAGAAAGGAAGAGAAAGTGACTTGACCAAACGCGCAGATGATTGTAAATACAAGTATTTGTTCTCTGTGTATGTTTCTTCTGTGTCTGTATATGGGTGTGGTTTCGTGTATGTGTCTGAGTCGCAGAGGAAAAGTAGACAGAAAGAAAAGAAAGAGACAGAAAGGAAGCGAATGGAAACAAAACGGAAACAGAATCGCCAACGTAAGAGAAGAAAGAGAAGACGTAACTAAAGGTGGAATGATCTTGTTCAACCAGCGCATCGCTTAGCCAATGTTATTTTTAAATGCTTCTTCTTCTGTGTACATGTATATGTATACTGGCGTTCGATTAGAAACATTATCAAACGATACAATCGATCGGGTCCAGAGAAAGTACTGCGTTACGCGATATTTCTCGCGATTATTCGGTTATGTAACGTAAGAACATACTTGATATATCGTGTTCAATTTAAGAACGAAAGAAATCGATACCTTCCATTTCGTCCAATGCACTATAGCAGAATACGCAAAACGACTTTTCCGTTCGAATGCACGCATATCGATCTTCTAATTCTCAGTTAAGCACGGAAAAGAATCTCCCGACGTACGTACGTATGTATGTATGCTGTTTGTATGGACATCTCTGTACACATCATCGAAAGAACATACATGTATTTATGTCTGTCATATTACATGTTACGTGTGGATATCGTATAGATGTTGCTTACAAAGACAAGAGAGAGGGAGAGAGAGAAAGAAAGAGAAAGAGAGAGAGAGAGAGAGCAAAATATGTTTAACAAGTCAATTGCGATGGATCGTTCATAAGAGATAAACATAAAGTGAAAATCAAAATTCAATTATGCTCTACTTGACGAAAAAATTACAAATGCATTCAAAAATGTAAATGTGTGCGAGTAACTTAATATTTCATTTCTTTTTTTCTCGAAAGAATAACAAAAACTGAATAACTATGTAGTCGAATGGAGTGGTTGAATGGTTGAATGGTTGAATGGTATGGTATGCGCACCTCTTCCTTTCTCTTAAGCTTCCGCACCTGATCAAGTGGCCAGTATCACCCCTACGACTTCCGCTGCTGACCATTCCGCCCCTAACCGCTGTCTGCCATGGGGAATCTTCGTAACGATACGCCTTTCTGATAAGGGGAGCGCAACTACAAGACAACTTATTGCCCATTCTATTCTTCTTATTCTGTTATTCCACCTGTGACTTTTCTCCCCCTTTTACACTACCTCCCGCCAATCCGTTTGCATTTATTACTTCTCTTGGATCGCCACGTTTCACAGTCTTGCCGTTCACCAACTTTCCACACCCTCTCCACCTCTTACTCCTCGGATTCCGAATCTAATAGTCGTGTAGCATTCGATCGATCCCTCTCGCTCTTTCCTTCAATTCTCACGCATTTCTCTTTCTCTTGATCGCTACCGACCCTCTGAATCTCTCTGTCTTTCGTGAAATAGAGATGCTACGTGAACTGGCTTGTCACGTGGATTGGCTTGTCTATCGACTTTTGGCACCGTTTATCATTAATCGAGGACCGATTCAGTCCTTTTTCATCTCTCTTATATAATATCTTTTCCCGCCTTTCGTTCTGCTTCCTTTTCTTCTATATTTGGTTTCTTCTCTTGTGTTTATCTTTTTTTTGGTTTCGTCTCCTCTCTTCTCTTTCGTGGTTCTATTATGGGAAGCGCTGCGTGTACTATGTATAACAGGGACAATATCTCCCGTCATTCAAGAGGATACAGGAGGAGATATCTTTATTGTCACATCATTGCAGATGTTCGAAAGGTCATCAGCTAGTCCCTGACATGATCACTGAAAATACAACAATTTTGTTAGATTAATTTGCATTTCTTAGTTTTCCTTAGACGTAGTATTAACCGTCGCGTAGACTCTAAATTCTCCTCCCACTATCTAGTAGTTAGGCTAAAGGTATACACCGACAGGAGAGGTAACAGCCGCGTAACTATTTTTCCGACATGAAGGACGATTCTAATATCTATATAACGAGTCACGTTTACACGGAACAACGATCATGCGTGTCTGCTGCGAAAACGATCGAATAGATTTCGTGTTGTACGAATACCGAAAGAACTTTTATGTTCGACGCGCGGAAACTGTTAAGAAAGCGCACGACAACATTGTTGACGATCGTTGCGTAAAGTCTCGAAACCTCCCGGTTTAACGGAGATCGGTCGGTGATCAAGAAAAATGTGATCCCAACCGTGACACGATATCGCAAACGTTAGCGAGATGAATGAAGCGGATCAGGGCATTGCGTGGATGTGTCACGGATAATAATAGGGGTGGTGTCGCGGGTGGGTTACTGAACCGGTGTGTGACGACTCTTCGACAACGTAATACGTAATTCTCCATGCACACGAAATTGTGCAACATTCAAACGCGTTTTCTCGAAGGAGCGTTTATTGCATGATTTTCGCTGTCGACTCCCAAAGAGATAACGCGATCCGAATGTTCGCCCCGAAACAACGGTCGCGACTAACGAAAGTGATTGAAACAGTCGAGCTAGTCAACGGTAAAACAACATCGCGAGCAATAGTTCCAAGTTAGATCTCCGAACGCACGTCTATTTGCTAACTCGCGAGGGAAAGAGCTGCTGCTAGTAGTACAATGTGTTGCAGAGTCAACGAATCGCCCGACAGGGACCAAATGAAACTTTCGATTAGCTCTCAGTCGAAACGTTCGAGCACAGAAGACCCGTGCGACAGGAACTTTTTAAACACTACATCGATTTCAAGCCTGATGCAGGTAACACTTGACATCCGCGTCTAAACATGAATGACGGGTGTATAAGCCGGCCACTTTTGTCGTATCCTCACGGTGCTCGACTTTCGTCGATTTGCTGGTCATCGGTAATTAGATCACGGCTATCACGAGCAAAATGTAGCTATCCCAGGTAAGAAGTTCGAACAAATCGCGAACAATCTTTGACACCTGTTTTACGCGATTCCACAGGGAGCCGAGAGTTGTAGCGCGATCAACGAACACCGAACAGTTCTGTACATCGCAACGATGTACCTGACCGAAACGACAGACACCGCCTAGTTTGGTGGCACCTCGCCACCCTGGCTTTCGGGTAAACACTGCGCCAGCCAGAATGCACCACCCGCTGTCCACCGTTCAATCAACGCCCCTCGATGTTCTACCCACCTTTCGGCCGAAGAAACCGAGCGATCTACCCACCCTCGATCCAAAATTCTTACGCCCCGGCCTCTCAGGTCCGTCACACCTTCTCCTACTATACGCTACCACTTCACTCCTTTCTTGCTGCGTTCTCTTTCATTCTTCGCCCTTTTACGTATACACCCCCGTCGTCGTTCTCTTCTGTTCTCTGTTTCTCTATCTCGTTCTCCCACTCCAACCCCTCTCGCAATCCCCTCGTTTACACAGAGACACGGACAGCCGTACCAGCTAGCATACGTCCACGCACAAGCGAAAAATCCTCGTCTTCGCTTCCATTCTTGTTCTTGTTCCACCCGCATACATGTACAACGTCGTATGCACGCCCCGCTGCCGCGCCGCGACGTTCGGTTACTCTTTTACGTTACGTTACGTTAACTTTCGTTACGTTCCGTTTCGTATCGTCTCGTTACGGAGATCAGAACTCACCATCAGCGAAAGCATCCTCCGGGGGGGTGTGTAACTTCTCGAACTCGCGGGGCGTAACAACAAAACACAGCAAAAGACAACGGGCCGCGGAATGAGAGAGCGAGAAAGCAGAGGGCAAGGAGTGGTGAGAACGACGGTACAGATACGTAGAAGGGAGAAATGGGAGGGAAGGAGAAAAAAGAAAGCGAAGCTGTGCAAATAAGTAAGAGATAGCAAGATAAACGTGCAAGCGGAGAGGGGTTAGCGAGGGTGCCAAAGAAGGGATGGGCAACCGTGGTCGTAGTAGAGGGGTGGGATCATGGTATCCACCCTTCCGAAAAGTAAATAATTCGCGAGCGGATTATCTATCGATGCGGCGCCGAGGATTAACCAAGGACCGAATCACTTGACCAACGGTGTCCTAAATTGGGAATACTATACGCCGAATATTTCCGGTATTTCGCGCGAAATCCTCGCGGACGACGTAGCCATGGATACTGCAGGATCGAGCAAAAGAGGCGACTGCCCCGTTACCCACCTCCCCTTCTTCTACGAATGCGCGCCCCTCGACCGAAAATGTCAATATCCTCTCTTGCTGCGCCCGCGATGCGCTCCATGTTACTCTGAACAGCCCTCTATGCGTTTTCTATTCCTCCCTCTCTCTACTACCCTCTTTCGCTCGCTTTCGACTCGCCTCGCCGCTCTTATCACTTTTTTTCACTGCTGTTCTCTCGATTTTTCCATCATTTGCCACTTCTTAACCCCCTGGATATTTCACCCTTTCCTTCTTTCGTCCTCTCTTCCCTTCCCCCTGGCGACCACCACCTCCCTCACTCTTCCCTACCACTTCCCTGCCCCCTTTCCTCTCTTCTCCACGGTTTTCTAGCTACCTATCCTCCTGCTCCATCCATCTCTCTTAGTCTCTACACCTTACTTGAGGTTCTCTCCGTTCTATCCCCTCGATCTGTTATTTATTTCCCACTGCGTTGTCTTCCTCGGTTTCCTCGAACGAACGGCAATGCCACGCGTAGACCGGAATTGTTTCTAATGTGATTTACAGTTTACACTATCGAGTCTCTTGCATCGTGATCCCGCACGATGTCGTTCACTTTTCATTTCGAACGATCGGTTCACTTTCATGTCACTGTACCATTCGGACTTTACTGCACCATGGTCCCACTGTTCAAGCTTTCGTTGGACTCACCGTGAAACGAGTACGGGGTGATCACTGTCACCGTCGTTGTCGCCGTCGTCGCCGTCGTCGTCGTCGTCGTCGCCGTCGTCGTCGTAGTCGTAGTCGCCGTCACCGTCGTCGTCGTCGTCGTAGTCGCCGCCGTGCCTTTATACCGAGGCGTAACCATAGTGATTACCAATCGATAGTAAGCATGCGCGGTCCAATGTTCTGCGTATAAAATGAAAGAACCGCCCTTGCCTTTACTACCTCGTATAGTTTCTGATAAACATTGGAATTGTAACTGTAACCATGGCCTTTCAGACTTTTCCGTAGAATGCGAATACGTCTCCGATAATGCTCTACTCGAGTTCCTTAAAGTTACGGTCGCTTAGGTACTATTTCACCTCTCTTTACGTTTTTCTCCGTTACCTACGTTTCCCACTCCTGCGATAAGAGAGGCAGCGCGGTATTTAGTCTCCCGAGTCAACAAACTGCACAAGCTTTTCATAACTTAGTAATTGAAGTACCTGCTATGCTATTTAAAATAAGACCATTGTAAAACCCACTTGAATACGGCAACACCATTAGAAAGTTTTCCTAAAGTCCCGGTGATGGTCACAATGAGCGAGTAAAGAAGTGAAGAATAAATTACGGTTGTAAATAGTATAGTTTATCTAGCGGATAGTATTGTTAAATTAAAAAGATAATTACATGGTTGAATAAAATGCAATTAAATTTCGAACGCAAAACTCTGACGTATTCGCTATCACCTTCGTGGTTACAATATTTTATTAAGCAAAACATACCTACACGCCATCCTCCGACAAAGAAAGATTATTGTAGATCACCTGAATATTGCACTACCGCGTTGTAACATCATATAATGATATATGTAGAATCATGATGACGTCATGAACATTGCACATACATATGTAACAACAGTGACAGATGTGCCAAAATAATAGAAACGTAGAATTTAGTGAGCATATAAAATAATTTTGCTGAAAAAGAGACAATTTCGAATAGGTAATGTGAAGGTGTCAAAACCAATGTTGCCTTGCCCGCGCCTAAACGCTCCATCTATCGGGTAACAAAAATTACAATAGAAGATGCAATTGGAGTACGGTAGATATATGAAAAGTAGATTCCCCTCGAATAAAAAAGTTACTGTTTGCTTTTCTTTTTCTTCGGTTATAATCTAATATAGTAATCAACATAATAGGAAATATGTTAATAAAAATCAATTTGTTGTTTCGTTTTTTAATTATATCAACGCACATTTTCGTATTTTAGATTTGTGTACTAATCATGCTAATAATAAAATCTACTGCGTACATAAAATACCAGTATAAAATGATACCGGTTATTAACAAAACAAAGACGACATAAAATACTAACGCTCAATTGATGTTGTCTATGTTCAAAGATCAGTTACATTACTTTTTCTTGCGATGCAGCATCGTTTAAAAATTTATTAAATTATACGTTGATGTATACGTCCATATAAACATTTTTGTTGTATTGATTAAGTCAAAATTCTTTTTGTACTTGAAACGTTCAACTGAAACGAAAACAAACATTTGGTTATAACCTATTTTCCAAGTTTAATGCTTTTCAGTGTTCAGTCGTAATCACTTAACTCGAAAAATGCTAAAAAAGGCCGTATGGCATTTAAAATCAACATTTTGGAATGTTCAATCACGATCCGCTAGTAAGTTGTCAGTCAAACATAAGGAAAATATTGAAGACAAAATGCAAGCATGGCAGATACACTCGTATGGTGGCTTAGAAGAATTAAAATTATCAAATGTCAGAATTCCAATAATTGCTAGACCAACAGATGTATTAATAAAAGTCGAAGCGTCCAGCGTGAATCCAATAGACATTGCTATGACAAGTATAAAATTTCTTATTAATTAATATTTGCCTACATTTTAAGCTTAATCAAACAAGACGTGGTACATATTTTCTGTATGGTGTTTGTTAGGAGGATACGGATCAGCTGTTTTAAATTTTATGCGAAAAGCAAGGACACTTACCAATGGTGGACAATATGAAGGACTGGAATTACCTTTAACGCTTGGTAGAGATTTTTCTGGTATAGTAGTTTCAAAAGGACATGGTGTTGGCAGTAGATTAAAGTTAGGCGACAAAGTATGGGGTGTCGTACCAGTTGAACAACAAGGTTGTCATGCTGGTTATGTAATTGTAGATAATACCTTGGTAAATGATACACTTCTATATATTAGATTAATGGAAAACAAACATGTGCTGTATATAGCATAAGAAGTATGTAAATAATGTAAAACAATATTTCTCCTTAGGTCAGTTTACAACCTAAGAATCTATCTTATATCGAAGCAGCTAGTATATTATATGCAGGGCTTACAGCATGGTCTGCGTTATGGATTACTGGTGGATTATGTTATAAAACTGCAATGACTATCAGAAAGAATAACAGAATTTTAATATTAGGTGGTTCAGGTGGTGTAGGAACTATGGCTATACAACTTGCAAAGGCTTGGAATATGCATGTATGTTTCATTCAGGGTTTCTATTACTTATTGATTACAAGTACTATAAAAGTGTAAACACGATTGGTTTAGGTCATAACCACTTGCAGCAGCGATGCAGTTAATCTAGTGCATAAATTAGGAGCAGATGTTGTAATTGATTATAAACTGAATGATGCAGATTCCAAAATAATAATGGAGGGGCCGTATGTAACTCATTTATCAAACAAATATTCGAGCTGTATTAAAAAAATATATTTATGATAATATTTGGCTGCAGATACAACATAATTTTGGATTGTGCTAATCAAGGACCCTATGAAATACGTTCAAAAGGTTATCCCCACTGTACATACATAACTTTAAATTCACCATTATTGAAAAATATTGATCAACATGGATTAATTGCTGGAGCTGTAAAAAACGTAGGAGAGTTGATAAGATATAACGTTCCAACAGTTGAAAATAAAAGTTTCGTAAAATGGGGCTTTTTTACACCTTCAGAAACAGGAATTAAAACTCTTCAAGAATATATTGAAAATGGAGAGGTATATTTATTACTTTATAACTTTGTCACGTGTCAACTAGAATTATAACAACATACAATTAATTCTAGGTTGTCCCTGTAGTTAAAAAAGTATATCCATTCCAAGAATTACCAGTGGCGTACAATCGAGTGGTACAGGGCCATTTAAGAGGTAAAATAGTTATTGATATGAGATAGCATTACCAATTCAAAAAATTATAAAATATAGCAGGTGTGTGTAAAACAGAAATTCGTCTGTGATCGTCAATTAGAATATGTGTTTGACTTTAATAAATTCTAATTACATTTTGTACATAGTACATTGTACAGCCTGGTCTTTAATGTGTTGAAAATTGCCATCTCCAAAGCCTACTTTGTCTCGAACCTGCTGCCAAGTTTCTTCCGCAATTTCTGTTGCTCTTTCCTTTCCATCTTTCAACACTTCGCTTAAATATGCTGGTTCCTTCATTAATCTTGAGAATTCTTCTCTTATTGGAGACAGCTTTTCTATAATTAAGTCTGCTAATAGCAATTTGTATCTGTACACATGAATGAAAAAAATATAAAAATCTACAATAATTACATAATTTGTAACATGGAATATACAAAATTCTTAATTTCCCTACTGTGCGGTATTCAATCCTTGCATCTCGAAACATATCTCGTCTGACGTTTTTCCAGTAAACATAGAATGAATGGTGATTAAATTAGCAACTCCAGGTCGTTCATTCGGGTCATAAGTTATCTCAGATGTAAAATCGGTTATGGCTTTCTTTATTTTCTCTTTCAAAACGTTTGGTTTATCCAATATGTTTATTGTACCCTTTGGGCTTTGGCTTGACTTAGACATTTTTTTCATTGGATCACGCAATGACTTTATTCGCTGACTTGCATCTTCTGTAATATAAAAATAGAGGAGCAATTGTTTTACATATCCACAAAGTATATATATTGTGATAAAGGTTACCATTTATTAAAGCATGTGGCACACAAAATATCTTGCCAATTTTATTATTAAACGAAGTAGCCAATTCTTGTGCTAATTCAATATGCTGAATTTGATCTTTACCACATGGAACATGGGTTGCTCTGCACCATATAATTTACATAAGTATTATATATGAGCCTTTAGAAAATAATCTATGTAAAACATTTATTCCAACAATACTACATATTGACAAGTCAAATAAATTGAAAAAAATATACTGTGAATATTTTATATGAAATACTCACTTATACAATAATATATCAGCTGCTTGAAGAACAGGATATACATATAAACCCAATGGGACAAATTTTACCATTTGGCTTTTCTCTTTAAACTGAGGTAAGTGTGCTAATCTTGCTAAAGTTGTTATACATCCAAGAACCCAACATAATTCTGCATGCATAGGTACTGCAGATTGTTGAAATAATATGCTCTTCTTTGGATCTATACCACATGCTAATAATGTAGCTGTCATTTTCATTATATTGTTGTATAATTTTATGCGGTCCTAGAATATTTAGTTCCAACAGAGTTCCATTTAAATAACTGCAATGTACTTTCAAAGTAAAAATGATATTGCAATTTAAAAACTCACTTGAGGTAAGGTGATAGCATGCATATCTACTACACTCCAAATAACATTTTCTTCCGTATATTGCATTTCTACCCATTTTTTAATAGCACCCAAATAATTTCCTATATGAACATCTCCAGTTGGTTGTATTCCGGAAAATATTCGCCTCGGATAATCCGACTTGCAACCCTGTACATTTGATTTTATGTTGTTTATATATCATTTCATGTATTTTTTACATGTGTTTATATGTATGAAAATCCAACCATGCCACTGCTGTATCGTCTTCTGTATATACATTCGTAAGTAACACAACGTGTCTGAGACACTACAGTATTTCTTAGCAGCGTCAACATTTAGTATAAACTACTAAAAGACGTAATTCTGGAATAATTTTATCATTGAATCCCAATATTGAATCTGTAAACTATGCACACCTAAAGCTACCTTTTCAAAGCATTATGAACGCTATGCTTCAAACACCACGTATTATGTATTCTTTGACATACATGTCCCGTGAGATAGGTATTGTTGCGGTCTGGATTGTTTGATGTAGGGAATTCGGTGTGGTTTGGATGCCCGTGGAGCGCTGAGCCGCCCTGCTCGTGAAAGGTTGTAGAGAGATATACAAACTCTGATAACTTTAAGCAAAAGGTACTTTATTTGTAGAGCTCTAAGATGTACTTTCTTCGACTGTTCAATTAAATCTGAGGTTTTTCGTGGAGTTCTGCATTTTCTTCCAGCTTCTTTTCCTTCCCTCCTTCTTAGCCATTAGGAAAATTAGCTGAGCGCTGATGAATTTGCTGGACGTTGATTGAGAACCCACCGGAACGAATGGTGTGCGGGTGTGCCGCGCACGAAGATTTCGGCTCGAGAACTGAGTGAGAGAGAGAGAGAGAGAGAGAGAGAGAGAGAGAGAGAGAGAGAGAGAGGTCAGAGTGGGTTCCGAGAAGTCCTTGTCCAAAGATTTACGACATCCTGTACTTGAGAGATCCGGTTTTGTTATTGTGACTCGTCTAGTTCGTGTGAAATTGGAGAGGATCTTACGAGAGGCTACGTGACTTTCTCTACATTCCTCGATTAGTCTCGCTAAATAAAGAAAAGGCTCAACGAAGAATTTGTGGGAACTCTCTCATTATCTCCTTACATATTCTCAGTTATTTCTCTCGGGCGATACTGTATCTCTATATAAGTATACGATCTAAATTTGTATTTATATTCGAATTTCCCTCCTGTCGCCATTTATTGGAAACGTATAATTTAGTAGCGCAGTCGTAATATAAATTAGTGGCTATGTTCGCGTCGCTTATGAAACGTGATAACGTAACAGCAGAAAGCCTGGGGGAAACACAATTACGAATTTCACATGTGCGTAACACTTTCTTTAGAAGAATATTCTATGACCAAAACAATTGAAGATTACCAATTCCCGCGAAAATTCTGTTTTGTTTTGTATAACGTTCTATTCGACCTTATTATACACATGTCGACATCATTTTGTGGGCCGTAGTATTGTTAGTTTCCTGAAAATTAAATTGAACTTAACGAAAAGTGAACATGTGGTCATTAGATACTACTTCCGTAGGTGACTTTTTAGATAATAGTCGAAAAAAAGGACAGGCTCTTTGGAAAGTACAAAGACCGCAAAACATTGTCCCAGTATTGATAGTACAGTTGGTTACTGAAACTCCTATCGATAACATAGAATTTGTGGGCATGCCTATGCGTATGTTCTCAATTCTTGCAATAGTGCGAAATATTAGAGAAACCGTAAGAGAAATATCTTATGATATTGAAGATGACTCAGGTATAATTTATTAGCTTTTATATTTTTGCTTTGATTTATCAATATACATATATATATGTATATGCATATATGTATGTTTAGGTAAACTAACAGCAGTGAAATGGTTACAAGCAGATAAAAAAGCATCAGACTTTAATGTGAAGATGAATGCGTATGCTCGCTTTATTGGATTACTTAGAGAACAAAATGATAAACGGTACCTTCTTATTTTCCATATGTATCCATTACAAGATTTAAATGAGTTGACGTGTCATTTTCTTGAGGTTATTTACATTGCATTGAAACGTAAAGAAAAGATGAAATCAAAGATAAAACAAAGAACTAGTCAAAATGATTCTTGTCATGGATTGGTAGGAAATCAAGCTTTAATTTATAAAATTATTGAAGCAAACAATACAGTTGAAAATGGTATTGAAAAATCTGAAATTAAAAAACAAATTCCAAGAAATATTTGGTCAGACATAGATACTATATTAGAAGAACTAGCTTCTGAAGGTCTCATATATACATGTAGAAAAGATTACTTCAAAACAACTTAAGTGTATACAGTATTATACAGTAAAGTTATATTTAATTATATACATAATAAATCTACTTATAAACTCATGTGCACTAAAATGTGGTTCTTGGACCATTATTTTATGTGAGATTACCAAGAGACCAGACAACTGGCGTGCTTGTTTATATTGAAATTATAGTCTACATACTAAGTCATGAAATTATTTTGTTACGATTTAAATATAAAAAATAAGTGTTCTCTAAGCATAAATGTTCCTAATAATATAAATAGTGTTATCAGTTGATGGTAGATTAGTGGTTAAATTCTTGTAATATTGTTACAAATTGTAATATTGTTATTGTAGAAATAAAATAGAGATCTTTTCCGAATTTTGAATTTATTAAACTATCATAATAAGTCAGCATTGCACTTTTTATATTTTTCTTCATTTGTAATTTTGTAAACAGGTACAAATTTTGTATACACATTTTATTATTTAATCTAATATATAGATATAATTACATTTTTTAAGTTATATAGAAACCTTTATACATTAAATGCAATAGTTCCCATGATATAAAGAAATGAGTTTATGGAAAGGTAAAACAAGTAAATAATAGTACACACAAATTTTCGATACAAAAATACTAATATAGTATTGATCATCTACAATTATCCATACATACATCTTATGTATCAATGCATAAATTTAAAAACAGAAATGATAAAAATTTCATACTAACAATCATATTAACAAAATCGTGCCACCTGACAAATTTTGAATTCATGTAGATATATTAGACACAATAAACAATTTCCGTCAGCTACAAATCCTTTGCTTTAAAGGAAGATCACTTTCAGAATCACTTGAATCATTAATAACAATTATGTCACCATCAGAGGAGGAATAGTTAGAATAATTTCCTGTTGGTTTAACGCCTACTTTTAATGTCGTTTTAGCCTGTAGAACAAATGTTTAATTGATAACAATAACAAAGGAGATAATCAACTTAGTTATACCTGTTTGCAGCTTTTAGAAGGGCGTTTGGGTGTATTAATTTTTGGAAGATACTTATCAGCTACACCTTCTACACGTCTAATATCAAAATCTTGATCTACTTTAGTTACTGTTTGTAGTCGTTGTTCCTCTGATGTTACATACAAATCATCTGGTTGATGATAGCTATTATGCACTTCATAAGCTCTTTTACTGCAAAATAATGCAGCACATACTGTACACTTTATTAAATCTTCTGGGACAGCTTCTCTCTCTTCCTGTTATAAACACAAAACTAAGTTCATGGACATGTTTTAAAGAAGTACAATAATAATATTTTCTAATGACTTGTATGTGTTGTTTTACTTGTGTATGAGCTCGTTCCAAATGTTGCTGCAAATTGAATTTTATAATATACTCCGCACCACACAAATGGCAGTAATATACACTGAGAGCATCATTCATAGAATTCACTTTGATCTTATTACTAGGGGGTGGTGTTGCAATTGGTTGAAAAAGATGAACCATTCTGTAAATTAAATTTTGATAGAATATATATTATAGGATATGTATTAAATTATTTATCATAATTATTGATTATGCAACAGTATCTCATTTTACCTTTTATGAATAGAACGATAATGATAATCTAATGCTTTTTCATTGTAGAATAATACATCACAGTCTTCGCATTTCCTATGTTGCTCTTTTCTCTCACTTTCAGATGAATCATGTGATGCTTGATGACTATCTCTATGAGTCTAATAAGAAACATGATTATTTTAGTGAAATAAAAAATTATTGCAATTTTCAGTGAATAAGAAAACATACTTTTAGAGGAAATTGCATTCCACAGTAATGACAATAAAATTTTGCAGGTGAATTAGGATGAACTTTAAATCTATGCCTTATTGTAGCTGTGATTGATTCAAATGCCTGTCCACACATATCACATTGGGTATCAGCATTTTTATTAGTTTTTACAGGTCTGCCACGTGTATCTATTTCTTTGTTGGCATGCTTTCTGTATAAAGTACTTAACATTTAATATGGAATAAAATACTTTATTTCTCAAATATTATTACATTTATTCATCAATTTGTTTCACTAAATTTAATAATTGAATAAAAATTTGAAGTATGATCAAACCAAAAATTTTAATACCATAACATATATTTGTAATTACAATATGAATAAGATAGACACTGTTAATTAATTTCTATATAAAATATAAAGTATTATTAATATAATAATAAAAGTATTTAATAAAATTATATGATACATATAATAGCATATAGTCATATTATTGGAACTAAAATTTACATATCAGATTGAATAGTAGGATTAATTATATCAGAATAAATAAGTTCACACATATATATATCACAAAATATTTAAAATTATCTTTATATAAATGGGTAATATTAACAGACATTGATAATTAGTTTAACGTATTCAAATCTATATGAAATTTCGAAAAATTTATACATAATATTCATAGTAAAAACAAATAATTGCTATTAATAAGTATAAAATAATTTTTTTAAACATATTTCAAATAATTTAGAAATGTTTGTTTTTTTTAATATTTTGAAAAATATTTTTAATAATCCATTTGAAATTAACAGTGACATAATTATTCTTATCTTTAAGATTTCCATTTATCATTATCATTAATTCTTATTCTACTTCAATTCCCTAATTATATTTGAATGTAAAAATGAAACGAAAGAACAGCGCGAATAATTAAACTCCGTCGGTAATGTAGTTTAACGTCTTTAAAAACATTTTTAGTTTCGATGTGATATCTTAAATTATATATAAAAATAAAAGGTAAACTGTGAGATTCATAAAAGGGATGAGTAGTTCATAGTCATGTAATTGCTTATAAATAAAATGAAAAATTATAGTTTCTGCTGGTACCTAAAATGTGCTTGTAAGGCTTCCTTGGATTCCAATTTTGAGTCACACAAAACACACTTATGTTGCCTTTTAGCACTCATTTAAGCGCAAATTCTTCAGAAAAACCATCAGAAATTTTGCTAGACGTTTCTACGTCAGAGAATATACAAATCTCTGTATATAATAAACCAATTCCAATAAATGAGATTAAAATCTGTTACGTCTTGGACTGATACAATTGTTATTTTTTCAGCACATTGTTGTTTCTTATCTAACACGTTACTCATTCATATGTAAACGTTAAAAATCTTTAGAACTCACGTCCGCGTAGAAAAATCAGTTTTCGGCCATTTTATTGTATTGAAAGTCGCGCCACCTATCATCTACCAATACAAAAAAGAAGGAAAGAATTTTGTATACAATCTCATACCACTTCATGCCATAATTATTCCAGCTTTTTAAATAATATAAATTTGACAATGAAACAAGCTACCTATAGGAGTAGAACTTATTTTATTACATAAAATTTATATATTTTTTTCATTCCATCATTGAATTACTTATTTTGTACTTGTAATCAAGTCGTTGATGTAATTAAATTATTAAATAAGGACATTTTTTTACATAAAAAAATTAATTTAAAAACATTATATCTCTATTACAAACAAATTTATAGGTATAAATATGTATACAAAATTAGTGTATTACAAATGGAAATTTTAAATAAAGGTATTCAACCAAGGTCCTTTACTCAAGGTTTTCACTCAATTTTGGGTGGGGTTTCAACATTTATAGCATTTCAAATACAATGAAATAAACATTTTTATTCAATGTAGAGAATATTTCGTACTATTGCCAACACAATGAAATCTTAATAAAATTTAACTTACGCTAAAAGTGATTTGTGTTTCAGTTGTAATACAAAACATAATAAAATATATAATATACAAAAAAAAACATAAAATTTAAAAAAGATCGAAATTAAACATTTTATAGTATCTAAGAATGTAAAAGTAAATCTTTTAAAATGATAATTTAAACGATTAATTGGAATATCTTATAATTTATGAATTAGCATTTTATACGTGATATTATTGCACAGCTGAGATATGCGTCCTTTATGTTGTAAATAATATTCCTTCAACACTTTATTAAGGATTATAATCTGTAGGTATAACTAAGTACGCTTTCGTTTCTTTATTTCCTTTATTAGGAAAAAGAGATATTATTCTTAAAATATGTTCTTCAAAAAACTATGATTTAATTATTAATACAACTTTCTTCAATTATATCAAAGACAATTATTGCATTGTTTTATTATTATTATTATTATTATTAACTACTAAAAAAACTGCAGTAGAAGTCTATGTACACCTGATAATATTGTTTGGGACCACTAAATAAACACATTGTTATTTAATGTAACTCTTGATACAGGGTAGCCATTGGCTGTCCATCTGTTACTCCTTGTGCTGCTAATTCGGCCAAGGTTCTTTCAAGATAACTTGTGTCAGGATAGCCATGGCCAGATGTTGATGGTCCTAGTTCAGTCTTGTGATGAATTTCATTCCATGTTACTACATCTTCTCGTCCAGTGGTCACTGATCGTCCAATTGTAAATATCAGTTTTCGTTCGAAAGCTATTTGTAGTAGTCTTAGAACCCTTCGACCTAGATTATTATCTGGAAGATAACATACACGAGGAAAACCTACAGCATAGTACGTCTGTCCAGGATTAGGGTGCTCTCTTCCTTGGATTCCTGATGGGATACTGAAATTATATTTTTTCTGTATTATATAGAGTGACAAAAAAGGATTTAAAACTTCAAAATTCTAGACTAAAAGTTTACCATTACACTATAGAAATTTTAAAAATAGTGTAAACTTACTCATAAGTAATTTGAATTGTATTTATATTTGGGAAACCAGGTAATGCACGTGGTATTCTTGTCCAATTCATAGTACCAGGAGGTTGATTCCCTCTCTTTTCTCCATAAATTAATCGGCAGACTGGACATTGTATGTACATAGGTGGTTGCTGACAACTGAGCATCGCATTTAAGCATGCTAAATGTAATCTGTGTTTACAACGTGTTAACTCTACAGTCAATGGCTCGGGAATACCAAGACATACTGGACAAGAATCAGAGTCGTTGCTTTCTACTACTTTCACATATTGAGAAATAACATCTGTTTCTGCGTCTATATTTATGTAAAATAATTAATATAATATATATATATATATCAACAATAATACAAAAAATGATCAGTGAATTACCTAGAATAGAATCCTTAAATGCATCATCACTTCCCACACTACTATCTAATAAGTCTACTGGGTTTTCATGACTCAAATAAGTGGAGACTGTGTCAACGCTAGGTCTTCGACCACTCTTTGTACTGCTAGAATCTACATCAAGTACATTATCCCATGTTTTCCTCTTTTGACCAGATTCGATGGTTGTAACTGTACTACTGTTTTCTATACCATGTCTGTTACTAAATATGTTAAAATTGCTCAGTATAACACGTGCTATATTTGATGGGCCAGTATCACCATTTTTACCCTATTAAAATGTAATTGAATTTAGAAACACGTGTTCATAAACATACAATAAATATATGTTATTTACCTTCTTATTACTCTTTTTTGTATTTCCTGTAGATGATTTTTTGTGTGCTACTTTTGTTGTAGTACTCTTTATAGTAACACACATAGATTTTTTTTCTGAAATAACTTGTAGCTCTTCCAAAGCAACTTTAACTAAGGGATAAGGGGCTTGTTGTATACGTCGGATTGGCCTGACATATCCAGTACAACAACGTACTTGAGTTAAATTGCAAAAATTTATAATGTATGGAAAACCTAAGTAGGTCTTAGAAATATCAATAGTTTTGTCACCCTATAAAATAAGAATATGATAATATTTATACAAAATTATTTTCTGTAACATAATTTATGTATAACTCTAGAACAGGTATGTCAGCACTTTTTGACAAGCAATTATGTGAAAAGCAGCTGAGACAAACAAACCACACCTTCAAAGGTAACAGTCTCATGGCAGAGTAATCTGTGAATCTAAAGATCATAGATCTTTTACTATTAGCAGCAAGAATTATATATATGATGAAATTAAAAAGTTAACATGTAGCCAAGCACAATTTTTTAATTCTAGGAATGAAATTAATAGTACAGATATAACAAACAATAAAATATATTAAACACGTCAATTGATTTGAGACACAGTAAGTATACAATATACATATACTCGGCTCTGCTCATGAGCTATAAAAAGTACTCTTACACATATAGGATCCAGTTGGACGTGCCTACTCTAGAAGCTAGTTTTATATTCACCCTTGCCCATGCTTCTTCTACAAGACATTGTACTTCCATATCATATGTATGCCAATCATCTGTATCACCAGCCCACTCCCACTTCGCTCCTTTTCCAGCTGGTGAATTTGGGAGATAAAACTTTCTTCTAACATTGTGTGTTTCATTTCCATCTTCACTGCACTGCATTTTAGTCTTTAAATTTATGTAATACCTATTTTAAAAATAAGCTATATAAATAAATATTTCTCCATTTATAAATCTTTTTAATTAATTTTAATGATTCAAACTTCTATATAAATAGAAATATCATATAACAAGAAATATTTTAAAAATTAATGAATTACATCAATTTTTATTATGTTTAACATGTTTTGGTTTTGTACTAATAATACTCAGAAATTAAAGGTATTAATTTAAAGTACAAAAAATCCCAACTATTTAAAGAGTATGTACAGGGATAAATACAGATAATTTTAAGCTTAACATTTTTAAGAGTAAAAGGAATAAATGAATAAGAATCTATAAAATTGAATTTTATAAAAAAATTAAACTTTGCTAAAAAATTTGACGATTGAAAAAATGTTATTCTATATGTATAGTATAACATTACTGTAAACTTAAGGCAGCAGAAGTAGTTAAACATCCCTCACAATATTCCAAAGGAGATATTTTTTATATATTTAAGATGAATTTTTGATAATGTGTCTAAGTAAAAAATACAATTTCTTTTTTAAATGAATATACGAACTTATATCATTTAGAGAAATATCCAAAATCGAGGGTATTGTAAGAAATATGTATGTATGTAAGAGTATGCAATTATTTTGTATGTATAATATAATACACTCTAAAAATATTTGGATATCAATAATCATTCGAGTTTCCTATTTATTTATTTTTCTCTTGTAATGTATACAAAATACATTTTCAAAAAATGTCTGGGTCATTGTAAATATTAAAGCAAATGATATTTCATGTCAAACCTATCCAAATTAGGGTCTGCATCATTAAGAAAGACCCGTGTAAGTTTTTTGCAATATGCTCTTTCTAGGTGTTGGGATACTGCGGGACTGTAAGGTCTCCAACGTCCATGACGATTTTCCCACTCCCACACAACCACAGCATGACCGTGTTCCTGTCCTTGGGCGTTCATTTTCTCGCTTATTGTTAGGAATTTCACACGCACGCGCAACACACACTTGCGAAGCGGGAACGTGGGAACATTTTCGAGTCCCACGGTCACCTCAATTTTCGTTTTTGCACGTATCACTGCATTTACAGAAATATTAGTGAAATGAACTCTAACGTCCTGTCATTCTACTTTCATTTAATAAACAATATAAAACTGATGTGTCGTATAGAGACAAATTCGAGAAAGAATCAACTGAAAAATCATGTCAATGGCAACGTCACTCTAAATCGTGTTGTTTGCGAGTTGCGAGAAGGAATAGATGTGAAGTTTTACTCGATTCTAACTTCGACTAATCGAAACGTCGATACATTATCGAATTTTAAAGAATCATACGGTATTTGAAATACTATGAGTTCTCAATTATAGTTTTCATTAAAATTGATTCCAACAAAAAGTGAAATTTGTTTAATAGTATTACTAAGCATATTTATATCTTTTGTAAACATTATATTAATTTTAACGCAAACCATTATGCACAACTTTCAATGATTTTATTTTTGACGGAAATTTAAAAAAAAATGTGATACATACAATTAGTTTATTATGAATTTAATTTATTATTATATTTATAAAATATCTTAAACTGTGCACTTAATTCTGTATTTACAGTGTAATGCCTATGGTATGCATGTCGGTATAACCTATATGAGAATTTATATATGTACTACATGTATTTACGACACCAAACGTGTGTTCGAACGTAAGAATTTGCACGCACAGTTGCATCCGTGATTGTTTGCGTAATTAAAGTTTTTTACTACAATATATCTGTTTCTTTATTGGATTATTGGGAATACGTAACATGTCCAAATAATAAATACTTTAATCTTATTGTGCTCTTCATTGGAGTAGTGAAGTGTGTGTATGGTTAAATTATGTGTCAGAATTTTGTTGTTGAATTACTAACTTAGAACTGACCATAAAAAACTAAATCTGTGTATTACGAAACGTGTAAATATTAGCAAATGAATATGTATGCGTTCAACACAATTGTATTCACAAACTACATTGACATGTAGGTTAGCTTGTATGAGAAAAATAGTTCTACAAATATTCGGAGAAGATGGATGTAGAAAAGATTGCTGTATTTGCTAGTGTAGGATTTGCAATAGCTGTTGCTGCATTTGTTTTATGGGGACCATCTCCGAGACCTAGAAAAAAAGGTATATTATAATTAGTCTTAATTTTGCATTTTATTTATGTCTTCAGATAAAAGATATTTTATAATATTCTAATCATTTTCACAGGAAAAATTATTGGAATTAACAATCTAGGATATACTTGTTTCTTGAATTCTCTTTTACAAGCTTTGGCTGCGTGTCCAATTTTTATTGGATGGCTGAAACAACGGTGTGAGAAAAATGGCAAAGTTAATTTTATTTCAACTTTGCTTTCTGTCTTTAAAAGTATGTAATTTTCTTTAGTGAACTTATCATTACTTCATTGATTCATTAATCATTAAAAAATGTCTATATAGCACATAAGTTTTATGTGTAAAATAAATAACATGTTCATGATTATTATTTAATTGATATATAACTGCTATTTTGAATATGATTGATACATATGATTTTTTTTTTTTAATAGTTAAATGAATACAAAAATTCTTTTTTATTAGAAATCAATGGATACGCAGAGGATCTCTATGGCGATGTAACACCAATTGAAATAATTTCATCTCTTGGTAATTTGTGGAGCTTCGCACCAGGTTATCAAGATGCACATGAACTGTTTCATGTTGTACTTAATGCAATACAAGCAGAAATTCAACCTATAAATAGGGTATGCCTATATTAGTACATTAATTATATTAATAAACCAACTTTAATAAATTAAGGTTAGAAATTAGATTATTATGAATCAATAGAAATCATTGTTGAAAATTATTTCAGAAGGGCTGTTTGTCTGATGCTTTATTAAAAAGCCCAACAATGACGATAGATACAAAAAAATTTGGAGACTGCATAAATCTCAGAAGTGTATCTTGTAATGATATTGTATCTGCTAACAAAAATTCAAATTTGCCAAATGGATTTGATAGAAATTGTAACAGCCATGTTATATCTTCTACGTCATCAATATCAAATATACCTGTGGCTTATAATAAGCCTGGCATGATCCTTGCTAGATCTTCAGAACTACTTTCTAAGAGTACTGAAGGTGAAGAAAATAAAGAATCATTTAGAACATGGAGTTCTTTATGTGCCATGCCTGTTCCTAATTTCCAACCAATGTCCATAGAAGGACACCCATTTTCAGGGTTATTAACTAGTCAATTACAATGTAGTAACTGCAATTGGAAGGTTAGTACTATAGTTCCTTAATTACATATGGTGATTCATTATGTGAGTTGAATAAGTCTGCTTATTACAGTCTCCTGTTCGTTACGACAAGCTTGAAACAGTTTCTCTACCTTTACCTCCAATGGGAATACATATTAAAACACACCATACATTGGAAGAATTACTAACACGTTTTGTAACTAGTGAAATTGTTCATGATGTACTGTGTGACGGGTGTGGAATGCGTTGTTTAGCTACTAAAACTTTAACTTTGGGTAAACTTCCTAAGTGTTTGTGTTTACATATATCACGAACTACATGGAGTCCTTCAGGAACACCAATCAAAAGGGATGATCCAGTGAAATTTCCTCAAATCCTGACTCTGGATCCATATACATTCACAGAAACGAAAAAAAGAAATGCACGGGTATATCTTATTGTATTAAATATATCTTTATGCAGAACAATACTGGTTAGAGATATACATATTATATCTTTGTTAAAAATTGTTTGCAGGGCGACCCCGAAGCAACAATGTTGCTTGCTAATCGAACAACACATCTGAATAAATATAAGTATCAATTACGCGCGGTAGTGGAACATCGTGGATCTGTGGATTCAGGGCATTTCGTTTGCTACAGACAAGGAAATAAACAAAATCAGTGGCTATTTACTTCTGATAATGTAGTTGAGAACATATCTTTAATTGAAGTTTTGTGTGCTACACCATATCTTCTGTTTTACGAACGTATTAACAACTCATAAAGGTAGTTAATAATGAATTTTACTAAGTACAAAAAGAAAACTGTTTTACATGAAAAGTTATTTAGACATAGATCATTTTCTGCTTTCATAGGTTTATAGATCTACGTGCACCTATGAAGTATGGTACTAATATCAAATCATGCAGACTGAAAAACATGGATACAAGATTATGTAAAATTTGATGATGTGTTATATTTTTGAACAGTTGCAGATTTCTCAATATTTCTGAACAATTGTTAATGCACAAGTATGTAAGGCAATTTTTTAAAAGAATTCTTGTTCTGTAAATATGAACTGATAAGTTCCACAATGAAAGTGTTTTGATAAATTTTGTCTTCTTTAGTTTTTTTTGTATTATTTCAAACAATACTATGTCATACTAAATAAATTTTCTGTGCACGTTTAATTAAAATTAAATATAGTTCGTATGTGTTAAATACAGTTTTCGCAAAAATTTCTTTATATTATACAATATACATTGTTTTACTCATTTATTATCTTTATTATATTAAATAAAAAATAATATTTCCTTATAATAAGAATTATTGTCAATTTTTTAAATAAGAAATCATATTGCATTTGCTACATATTTCAGTATGAATAAAAGTCTTTTTTAACAAGTATCACCTAAATGTATTCAACTGTTCAAAAATAGTTTTCAAACCTCGCATGACAACTTCTGTCTCAATTTTTTGTTTCTCTGTGGTTTCGAGAGAAAATATTATCAGTAAAAAATTCTCTCATATTTCTATATATAAAAATTATGTAGGAGTAATTTTTTTATGAGAAATGGACAATAGGAGAAATAAATTTTTTGGAGATTGTGATTATGCGTGTGATGTAGAGTAATATAATAAGGACGGAATTGAAGAGACTGCTTGAATATTAACATAATTCCTAAAGATTTACATCATTATATAAATAAAATTGCATTAAATTGTTTATTTTTTCACATGTATTACATTCTTAGAGAAACAATGTATATTTACGACATCCGTAATGAATTGAGTTTAAAGAGAAATACAAGAAATGACAAAAGTTCTGATAATATAATTGTTTGCTGCAAAAACCGAATTTGATTAAAAAGATACTCGTTTAATATTAATTTATTAATCAGTCTATTTCTTTTTGCGGAACGTAAAGCGGAAACTTATAATCTTGTTCTACTGTGACTTAATTCATTTCGGGGCAACTGTAAAATTGTTATTTATTCTTTTCATTAAGTAGTTTCAGTTGCAATCATTGTGAATCGAGTATCTACATACAGTCATAATCATGCTGAACAGTTGCCAGCATAATTTAGTTTATTAAGCTTTATATTTTGTAAGATACACCTGACATATGTATCATATTAATAAGCAATTTATTCGAATATTAATAGTGCAATATTTACCACCATTATCACTTATACAATAATGTATAACAACTAAATAACATAGATCTTCTAACTTCGTAAAAATTACATTTACCTTAACATTTGAAAATAATAGTCATTGATGGTGTGCAATATTTAATATAAAATGAACGGTTTGACGGGTTTCGTAATTTCTGGCGGTATAAAGCAATGAAATTGTGCCAAACAAGTCCATTATTTCATACGGAGTAAGTCATTCCACATATAGTGCTTTGAACTAAGATTAGAATATTATTTTAAGTTGATACTAAGATAATGAAATGTAACAAGCTATCCAATATTTAGGCAAATGTAATATCATTAAAATTACAAATTTTAATTTCAAAATTGTGCTTTTATAAAAATGCAATTGTATTACGATTGCGGAATAATATGACTACTTTTATGTCCTTATTTCATACGTTTTGTAAAAAATATTAGACTAAGGTAGTAGTAGAATGGAACAAAGAGTACTGTATGTAATATAAAGTCAGTGATTACAATCCTTTATGAATGTATGTTGTACTTAATTTCTTATTTATATAACTTTGTTTACAGTATAGCAAAAAATAAATTTTTGTAAGTCGACTTTTTCCTTGCTAGTTTTTACTCATTTAAGATGATAATTGTAAGTATAAAATGTAGTATAATATATAAATTTATTAAATTAAGTATTTATTTATTTCATTATGCAAGGATTTTCTATTTAAAATAATAATTGAATTGATCCAAATTTAAATATAATTATGGTTACAGTGCCCCCAGAAGGTCACTTGGCATACTGAATATATCAATGCCATGTAGTATATGTATGTATGCGTGTAGCGTAGTAGTAAAGAGGATCAGATATTTTGATTCTCTTTGGCAGTTAGTTTTGGTATGTTTGAAGAGTGAATGTTGTATTTCTTGAAATGTTTACGAAAGATGAAAGAAGTGTTAATATTTTAAAGTAAAATAAAGTTCATGTAAACTCTATTGCGATGATAACATGTGGAGAAATTTGTAAAGCTGCGATTGAATGTATTTAGAGTGAATGTAAACAAACAAAATTTTGTAGGTTATAATATCTCTAAAGTTCTGTAAATAATCGAATCTTCAAAATTTATTACGTCATATTCTATTTTTCAACAAAATAACAAACATGCCACATTTTGTTTGCGACAAAGACAACATTGTATGTATTATTCTATAATTGCATCTAATAATTGATTGTAACCTTCTACTGTAATAACGTTTTTTTTTTAATTGACAGACACAAAAGATGAGTGATATTACTTCTGATTTTGCTGGTCTTAAAGTGTCTGTTTTAAAGAAAGCTTCGCTTATATCAAGCAAAGTGGACAGGATTACAATAGGTCCTAATTCTACAATGATTCAAAATACCAATGAGAAATCAGAAAATATAGAAAATGAACAGAATTCTTGTAATATTACGTTTTCTCAAACAACTAATCGTTTGAAAAATAACAAAATATCTATGCAAAGTGGTATTACTTTTTCTGTAAAAAAAATTCTTTTGGAAAGTGAGTACCAAAGGAAGGAAGAAGTTCAGGTAATGTAGATTTCTTTGTAAATATAATTATAAATGTAACGATTGTGATAGACTTATTACAAAATGTGCGAAACATATATTTTTGTATTTAGAAAGAAATTGATCATCGTTGGCAACACATGAATGAAGAAGAGAAAGACATAAAGCAACGTAAAGAAAATTCTCGGTCACATATGGCAAAAGAACGTGAACGTAAGAGCAAAGAAAATTATGAATATATATTAGCAGAAGAAAAAAAAGCAGAGCAGGAAGAAATGCGAAAAAGACATGAGCAACAAAAAGAAATTGAGGAGTACAGAAAAAGAATGACAGAGAAACAAGATCTTACTAAATTAATAATAAATTTGAGAAATATATTTAAAACTAAGTATAGTACTATTCTTATGGCTGCTCAGGACTGTGATGATGTAAATTCTGTTGCTATTCTGTTTTCATCTGTTAGACCACAATTAGATGAGTTATTTCAACAAGTGGGGCTTATAGATGAAAAAATTTTGGTAAGAAGTAATTTGACAAACTCTTGTGAAGAGATAGTAAAAGAACATGAACTTATACAATTGTGTGTTTTATGCAGACAGGAGATGTGACACCAGCTGATCTCACTGTTATGAAAAAAAATGTTCAACAAATGAATGAAATACTGTGTATAGTTACAGCAGAAATAGGTAAGGAATTAATTCTATTTGCTTTTGCACATAAATTTAAGACATTTTATAATTTGTTTTATGCAATTCTAGAAAGGATAAACACTGCATATGCAGTAAATTTAGTTAATAAGGAAGCCTCAACAGAAACTCAATTACAACCCGAAATTTTGGAAATACCAGCGCCTAATATTACTCACACTAAAGCTGAGTTGATTGATTCACAGCAAGTTGACAACAGTGCTATCCAAAATAACGAAAATAGAAATGAAGATAAAGAACAGCAACATGTACAATCTGTAGAGAACATAACTTCTTTAAACATTCCATCAGTAATTGTAGCACCTGCTCAAACTGAAGAAATAGCATCAACAGGTGAACAGAGTGAAAGCATATGTGAGTTTAATAACTATAATAACTTATATCTTGAATATATAAAATATTAAACAGATTTTTCTTATTTATAGCTCCGTTATATGAATATGTTGACAAAGAATTATTGCAGATGTACATAAATAGTAAACAATTTTTGGAATGTTATGTAAAAAGTTATGATGAATTTGTACAATCTGCAAGCACAAAAAAGTTCAGATTCGAATGTCAAAAAGCAATAAATATACCTGTAAATGCAATTTCTGGTATCAGCAGACAACACTTATATGATAAATATGAGAGACTAAATAGTCTTCTTAAAGGAGAATCTTCTCCAAATGTTAACCAATATCCTGAAGGTGCAGCTTTTTGTAAAAATATGTTGGCTAAAGAGATAGTCGTACGTTATTTTCTTTAATTAATAAAATATGTGATAAACCTTTTTACAACAATTTGGTTGATATATAACACATGTTTTTTTTTTTATAGAATCAAGGGGGAACACTTGTTTCAAGTAAACCCAAAATGGCATTTCCAATTGCTGCAGTAGTTGTAGCTATTTGGAACGATTATCCCGATTTTGGAGATTTGCTTTTGTCACATTTTTATGATACTTGTCCATATATTGTGCCTGTGTTCTTACCCGAAATAGAAGGGCAATCAAATGAAGATTATTATAAATTGTTGGGCTATAAATATGCGAAAGATGGTACAATCGAGAAACATGATAAATTTTTGAAAAGAATGTCTGGTTTAATAAGATTGTATGCTTCCATTACTATCACATCACAGAGGAAAGGAGTTAATAAAACTAATCCACATGGGCTTCAGCATGCGTGGCGATGGTTGGCTGCTGTATTAAATATTGGTAATTATTATATAAAGGGAAATCGTAACAAAATATATTTGTATACTTTCTAATATATAAAATTATATTTCAGAACCGCGAACAGAAATAGCTGATCTTTGTGCGACTCTTTTATTAGATATGTTTGAGGTTGCTGGAAATGCACTATGGACTGCATATCCACGCCAATTTCATAAACTTCTAATTTTACTTTCGGATGAATATCATTCGCGTATTCAAACTGTGGGAAACATTGGCGGTGGTCCATTAGTACGACTTCAAGAATTTTTGAAAAATAGTTTAACAAAAGGTTTTATACCACAACCTGATGGTCAGCTTCCTTCCAATTTCTGGTGATTACCAATTAATATAAAGTGACTTACAATATCGTAATTGTTATGGGAAATGTAGTAAGGGTTTGAAAAATGCTTCAGATTTATATATCCTATATTATGAGATGGATTTATCTGAATTACTTATTGTCACTAATGCTCAGTTACATATCTAATGATTAAGGCATTCATTAAGTTGATTAAATCATCAAGATAAAAGGAAATTTCTAGAAATTGCTTAATTTGACAATATTTTTGGTTAAAAAATTAATATAAACTGAATCTATACTAAATAAGCCATAAATATAATTTAGGAACATCATTATTTAAAACGCAAATAATAATATTAATTTGTATAAAAGCATTTTTTATAAAATTGATTTATCATTTTTCCTATAGCTTATATTCATTTTTGTAGACTTTATTGATTCTGATGTAAATTTAAGTGAGCATGTTTTGGTATATTTTCTATACAAATTGAAAATTTTGTAAAATAATAGTATTGATTTCTACATTTTATTCACGAGAGAAGTTTTAAATGTATTTTTTCTGCCTGTATAAAATAAATGTATTATCTAATGCAAATATTGTCAACGAAGTTTGATAGTTTATAACATTATTTACGGTATACCGACAACAAATAAGAGGTTTGTGAATGAATCATGACATCGACTGTAAAAATTATACTTTAGTTACAATTAATGATAAAATAAAAGTACATTCATAAATTCAGATACGTTTAAAATATTTAATTTACTGCTTAAGTAAATTTTACAGGTGAAATTATTTAAAATATTAATAAATTCTTTGCCGATAATATAATATAAAGTAATTTGTGTATATTGTAAAAGGTATAAAACTAAAGAAATGCAAGAAGTGGATGATATGATCGCGTGTTTCTATTATGTATTTTAGTAAACAAAGGAATAAGTGTTAATAGTATGGTACACTTGTAACTACAGATTTCATGTCCATTTGATCATAATATTTTGTAGAATTCTTTGCAAAGTTTGTAACACCAAATGAAGCAAATTTGTCAAGCCACTGTTTGTCCTGATGTATATTCAGCAGATAGTTTGTGATCTGTTTTATTACATCACCTGTAAATGGAACGAATGTAGTCACTTATAAATGCATGTATAAATTAAAATATGAAAACAATGAAATGTTTGATTGATCAATTGTTTCTATATTGGGTAGCAAAAATCAATGATTACTTTTGAGTTAGATTACTTTCATACAATTTGATTGCCATACAAGTATTTTTTACTGTTAATTGTACATTAAAATTGTGAAGTTGTTGACATACCTGAAAGTGTCTTTTTTACCATAATGCGATATGGCGGTAAAGGTCCAAGACTTGTTAAAATTTGAACAGAGTCAATTCCTGGAAGTGCATCTTTCTGACACTTAATGACAGGCGACTCTATGATACCAACTTCTGCTTGTTTCCCTGCTACCATTTGTAAAGCCGCAACTTGTGTTTCAGCATCTAAAAATCGATATTGAGCATAAATAGTTTTCTTATTTTTTGTAACGGTAAAAATATGATCGATTTAAATAATATACGAACCAAGTGTGTTGCCAAAGAAGGTCGGATTTTCACCTCTACTGTATAAATAATTAAATATCAATGCTGTTGCTCCAATCTGCTTTTTTCGATCTGGCAAAGAACATCGATGACCACGAAGATCTATGATGTCCTATAGTTGAATATAGTGTTAATAAGTTTCTGTTATCAATTGCTATTTTTACTGTAATTTTATGTTTACTTCAACATGTGGAGCTCGATCGGTTGCTACGATGACATCAGCGAAAACACATGGTGAATTATTTTTATTCAGATGGTGTTGGAAACAAAAACTTGCGGGCACAAGTTCGCCATCTTCCCATTCTTCACTTGCTGGTAAGATAGCTACGGGAGAACACCCAACGATCAAAAAATTCATATCACAGAATATAATTTGGTAAAAATAAATGTTCCAGAGTCTTTGATAAAAATTTTCATAAATAACACCAATAAGTGCTTAAATGCAGGGTGATCTAAAATTACGGAAAATTCTAACATTGTTTTATGCATTGTCTTTAGCAGTTTTTACATACCAATATCAACGACATCCTTTGCAACTGGTCTATGGCTTCTAGGTTCATACATCAATACGACAGGTTTCTCAGTTGCAACTTCGATAGCTTCCACAAGTACTTCGAACAATTCAATTGGTAATGAAGGCACTAAATGAGTTGCCAACACAAGGGGACGTACACTCAAGAGTGGCTTTGACAAAGGAGGATACTTTCGTGGAACAGCAACATTAGTTGGCTTTTGTTCACCCTGTAAAAATCATTATAAAAAACAATTGAGTTTGAAAATTCGCCAGGTTTGCATGCTGTAGCATTGATAAGTAAATTTTCTAGATCATGATCGGGCACATTTAATGTAGGTCTAATCACAGCAAGTCTTCTGTGAATCAACACATCGAAATTTTAGCTTGGGGACGGTATATGAAACAAAAGCGTTATAAGTGAAAATACCCTGAAAGGGGTCAGTCCCATATCACTAGAAAAAGAATAAGTAACAGAATGAGCACTGGCCTCAATCAACACTAAAAATGGTTCTATGGAAAACGTATGAGAGAATGTAATTTTAAAGTTAATTATCAACAAGGGACACTATGAATCTAATGCCCGCAATAGTGTTATGCTAAAACAGCAATAATACAACTGAAAATTCAAAACTATAATCTACTTTTAATAGCAGTTTACGACACAAGTAGTTGTAAGAAAGAATTTATTATAGGGTTTAAACTCATATATGAAAAATTAAATCTCCAGAATGACGCAATCTCATAGACAATAAAAGAGGAATTGAATTAAGAAGTTGACTACAGCAAAACCAAATACAATTCAGAGTATCGCTACTAAATACCTCAGTTCCGTCTTTTCCGACAAGTGATTCGTTTATTGATATCTGTCTAGCAGATAATAGAATCAAATAAATTTTCTTTCTCTGATAAATTAGAATCATTCAAATACGATAACGACCACAGGGCAGTTCAAATAATAATTTCCCTCAATACTGTTGAATCCATGGAAATAGACAAACTAAATCCATCCATTAAACAAAATGTCTCTAAAACCGACTGACATGAATTCAAAGCCAGTTTAACACGTTGAGTGTTACAGCAGAATGGAAAGCTTGGTGTCAGTCACGTGGCACTTAACGTGTTAATGGACATAGGCGACCAAATAAGAGAAACTTAAGAATTGACGACGTTGACGATTAGATAGAAAAATGAAATACGAACATCAACGCTGCTATAAGTCCTACAGTTCTTCGCATTACATATGCATAACTCCGACCATAAAATACCTGTATATAATATCTGTACTGAAATACCTACTGAAAAAGGTAATACATGAAATCAAGAAGGGTTTTCGTAACTGAGTAACGGCTATTGGAAAATTGTTGCTAAAAAAGCATTCCCCCATCACCTAATTAAGATGATTTGGAACATGCTACGCGATAAAACTTTTTATGTTGCAGACGGCGAAACCACCTCCACCCGAAGCTTCAAAATTAACAACGGACTCCAACAGGGCACCGTCAACTCTCCGATACTATTCAACATTTTCTTAAGTGATTTACTGTGCATGTACGGCCTAAACAGCGACGGTACTAAATCAGCCATAGCATTTGCAGACGACCTAATAATCTACAGCAAAAACACAAAACCATCCAAAATAAAGACCGAACTGCAGAATACTTTTAAACAAATTCAAGACTACTTCCACACATGGAAACTTAGGATTAACATAAACAAATGTGAAACAATTCTATTCCGTCCGTATATATCAAAAATCTTAGACGCAAATAACGACGTACGCACTCACGGAACTAAGTTCCATCTATACGATAACAACAACAGAAACTGTAAAATTCCACATAAAAACACCGTTCGCTATTTGGGCGTACATCTAGATTTTAAATTAAATTATAACCACCACGTACGAATACAAATCGATAAAGCTCAAAAGGCCTTTTCCGCACACAAACGTCTATTCTATTCAAAGGATCTTAACACCACTGTTAAAATCCTTTATTATAAAGTCTTAATCCGCCCTATATTAATGTATACATGCCCCACTTGGTTCAACATTAGCGCCAGCACGATGGAAAAACTAAGACTTTTTGAGCGGAAATGCCTTAGAGCTTGTCTAGGTAAATACTGGACCCGCGAATCCAACTACACTAAACTCTACAGTAACCGCAGACTCTAAGACGCAAAAATCACAAGAATAGATTTATTCATCCTAAAATTAATCAGAAATTATTGGGCAAACACGCGAAAAATTCATTCAAATGGCTTAATTTTTGGCTCAACATATCCTAACCCACTATACCACGACAGAACTAGACAAACTGGTTACACCCCTCCAGAATCATTTACACATCTAGATAAAACTGGCTACATCCAAACAAGGACAATATCCCACTAATATATCACATTAATAGGCAAACATATAACAAAAAAATTCTATAAGACACAAACACATCCTTGAACAGCCCAGATATGCGCTTCAACACCAACTTATCAAACATAGGCAAGAAAGACGTACACAGATTGAACACAAAAAAGTACTGGTGCTTTTAACAACACAAATTATTATTAAAAAATTATGTAAAATAAATTAACCCTTAACGAACGAATGCCGCCATACTCGCGACATTGTAAATATTCTAAAAAAATCGAATGCCGCCATACACGCGGCATGACGTGATATTTTAGGAAACTGTAGGTTTGGCTTTAATTATACATGCAACAATGAAGGGCGATCGGCAATTGTTTTTTGTCACACTCTGGTGCGCATTCCTCTCATTCCTCTACGAGCATCGAGCGAAAATACATCATTTTATTTACGATTAATAAAGTTTGTTATCGTCATTTTCGGAGCACTATCTGTTAGAAGAGAAACGAAGTCGTGCGTACATGCGCGCTATTTTTATTTTTTCTATTCATAATTTAAGCCTTATAAAATATGGCAAAGAAAAGGAGTGTTGAAGAACCAAGTACCAGTAGAAACCTGGAATTTTCTAGTAGCGAAGATGAATTTTATGTGTTTGAAAAAGAAAATTGAAGAAATGGAGTAGATGAACATGAAAGTGATAATTACGATAGTTCTGATAGTGACATACTTCCTAAAAAAAAACGTGTTATGCGTATTACGGATAGTGATGAAAATAATAATTACGACAGTTCTGATAGTGACATACTTCCTAAAAAAAAAACGTGTTATGCGTATTACGGATAGTGATACTGATGATGAACTCAGCCAGAGCGAAAATATAAACGGTGATAATGACGACTCAAGCGAATGGGAAAATGTTACTGAACGAGATGATATTTTTCAACAAATAAAATTTACAGTATCTCCAAAAGTTACAGGCCCACAAATTTCTCCTAATATTGTTGAGCCTATCGATATATTCAAGTTGTATTTTACTGATGAATTAGTTGATAATATAATAAAAGAAACTAATAATTATGCAAATAGCAAAATAAGTGGAAAGAGATTGACAAAACGATCAATTTGGAATAATTGGAAAAATGTAGAAAAAGAAGAATTTTGGGCTTTTCTTTCTGTAATTTTCAATATGGGCACAATGCCGTTAGAAAATAAATTTGAATATTGGTCAACAAGCAATATTAGCAGAATTCCATTCTATTCTGATACATTCACAAGGGATCGTTTCAATCAAATATTTTGGATGCTACACTTGAAGGAAATTCCGCCCGGGTATCCATCTTTGAAGACGCGAATTCAAAGAGCTAGTAATTTTTTGGAATACATAGATTCTAAGTTTTCACAGCACTTTATACCAGAACAATGTATTTCGGTAGATGAAGCAGTAGTTCAGTTTAAAGGCAAAATTGGTTTCATTACCTATAATCCCATAAAACCAACTAAATGGGGTATAAGAATATATGTTTTAGCCGATTCGAAATCTGGATATGTGTACTCTATTCTGCCATACTATGGTTCTATAACAACAGAAAATCTTCCAAATCCGGAACTTCCAGTAACTACCAGAATACCTTTATACTTATATAAAAAATTATTAGAAAAAATTCCATCAGCTGAAGGATATCATATGTACACAGATCGGTATTATACAAGTTTATCTTTAGCTACCGAATTGCTAAAACTGAAATGCCATCTTACGGGCACGATAAAACCAAACCGAAAAGGATTACCTGAAGAAATTAAAAAACCGAAATTTACTATAAAAAATAGAATTGCTCTGAGGAAACGTAACACATTAGTGTTAGCATGGAAAGACAAAAAAGTTGTCACCATGCTGAGTACTTGGGATACAGCAAAAATTACCCAAGTAAATAGAAAAATACGTAGTGGTGAAGAAATATCGATTGACAAGCCAGACATTGCAACAAATTACACTAAATCTATGGGTGGAGTTGACCGCGCAGACCATTATGCAGTGTCATATAGTTTTCTCAGAAAATCTTTAAAATGGTGGAGAAAGCTGTTTTTCTGGGGATTGGAAATTGGCTGCGTCAATTCATACATAATATACCGACAACAAAGACAACAGATGAATTTGAAGCCAGTTTCACATTTAAAATTTAGGAAAATATTGGTAGAACAATTAAGGGGTGACTTTAGAACACCAGCGCAACACCAACGTCGAGCATCGAACTTACAAACAGAAGACAGGTTGGACGGAAAATTTCACGTTATTCGTACAGGTACAAAAAAAGATTGCGTTGTTTGCTCGGATAGAAAAACGCCGGGAGGAAGGCGGGAAACACGTAATTATTGCGATACTTGTAGTAAAAAACCTGGTATTCACATTGGGGACTGTTGGGAGAAGTACCACACACAAAAAAAATATAAGTAATTTTGTATAAATATATCGTTAAACTATAAAAAATAAATTTATAAATGTATACAAATCTATACATTACATACACGCATCTATTTGTTTATTTCAATTCCTATTATTTTTCTGAAATTTTCACTTTAGTGATCTTTTGTATGGACATATCTGTTCATATACTACCTATTATTCCGGTAAGTTTTTATAAAATCCAATAAAGTGATATTAATTATGCACCTTCTCTCGCTCTGGAAATGAAGCACTTAATTTCTTAAAAATCCGTCGACCTACTGGTCATAGTTTTAGAAAAATGCGCTCGTTCGTTAAGGGTTAATAAGTTAACAGTACAAATTCTTCGATAGTATAGTGGTCAGTATCCCATTCTCTCGCCAACCGTCGTAGTAGTAGGACGTGCCTAGCGACTGCTCCGCAGGTAAATCGGGAAGTGTGTGCATCAATGGAGTGAATAATTCATTAGTGAACATTATATTATATTATCTGTTTTATATTACAAGAAAGTCATAACTTTTCTTTTTCTTACGCGTGAGTGGTGAAAGTGGCAACCTCGCGTGAATATACAGTGCGCGAGTAATATTGAAGCAGGGGAGAATGTTCCCACAAATAATGCACAAAGTTACCTAACGTGTAATGGAACAGACAAAAATAGTGACCCGGCAACACGTGCAATAAACATTAACAAAACGCCGACGACCATAGTGTCGAGAACACCATGTAATCTCGAAATCAGCGACCTTGGTGACCCTCAAACAATCAAACTGATCAAACATATAATTAAAAATAAAAACACGAGAAGAATTAATCCGACACCAAATTTGTTAAAAAAGTTCTAAAAGCTTCGAAAAATATAACCAACATGGGTAAAACAAAAAAAACACGGGCTGTGGCAACAGAACAAAACGAGGAAGGTACCGAGGACTGCAAGAACCAGGGTGACTTAATTAAAATCATCGAAAATCTAAACCGGGCGGTAGAAAGGTTCACGCAACAGCTTGAAGAAGAACATTCGAAGAGCAAAAGAAGCGAAGACAGCTCATAATAAATATAATAAACATAACCTTGACGGAAACAAATTCGCAGCGCTTACAACCGACAAAACATATCCCCCACTTAGCCCAACGGCGCCCCACAAGAGGAAAAAGGTGGAAACAATTGATGAACGGAAACGACCGAACACGGGCGAGAATAGTCGTCCGGCACCGAAGAAGAAGGAATCGTTTCGACTACCTGTACCAGCTTTCACCTTAGCCGAGCAATCTCAACAGGGGGATGACAACAATCAGAATAGCAACGCTAATATACCACCACCGAACACAATATTTGAAGGAACGACAAAGGACACAATAGACATTATAAAAAAGACAGGTATTACAAACAACTTTGTAATAAAAAATATCAACAGAAACAAACACCTAGTACAAACGTATAACATAATAGAATTCAAAAAAATATGTATATCGCTAAAGAATAATAACATTAAATACTATACATTCACACCAAAAACCGAGAAACACAAAGTAGTATTATTAAAAAATCTAGATGGCGACTTCGAGCCAGAAGAGGTCTTAGCTGAATTACAAAACACTAAATTAGACGCTATAAAATTTATAAATGTAAATAAATTCAAAACCAATTATTCAGTAAGAAACAATAAAAATTTACCAATATTCACTGTAAAACTCTCACCAGATAGTAAATTACAGCAATTAAAAAATATTAAAGTAGTTTTGCACTCGGTAATTACCTGGGACAAATTGAACAAATTGGACCAAGTACAGTGCAGAAGATGCCAACGAATAGGGCATGTGCAGCCAATTGCAATTTATAATATAGATGCGTTAAATGCGCAGAAAAACGTAACCAGGCGAATGTAAACTTCCGCCACTAAATGATAATAACAGAGTAGAAAACATAGATAAATCTTACTGCGTGTATTGTAAAAACTGTGGCTATCCTGCTTCTTACAAGGGATGCCCTAAACTTAAAGAAATTAGGACTAAGATGTTAGAAAAAAGAGAAGAACAAGTAGCTCAAAAAAAACAATAGATTAAACAGCGCTTATAAAAAAGTAAGTTTAGGGATATTGTATAGTGAAATAGTATCAGGTAGCAATAGCACGCCTCACTACATACCTGCCACACAAACGCACCCGCACACAACCAGCCAACCTGCAAAATCCCGCTATTTCTAAAAACAATGTAACACCCCCCTTAATAGAAGAAATAAAAAAGTCATTACACAGACAGTAAACAATCAACTTGAAAAAATAGTAGAGCAGGTCGAAAACAATGCCAATAAAATAAACACAATTTTAGACATTTTTGACATCAATTTGCAGTAGAAATGGCTCCTCCAGATTACAACCAAAGAGGAATCGATAAGCTAAATATTGTATCGATAAATGTAAATTCAATTATCACAAACAAAAGACGAACAACTCAAACGGACTTCCTGACTTTACATTCCCCGGACATAACACTACTCTGCGAAACAAAGCTGAGCCCATGCTATAAGATATTCTTCAAAAATTCCAACCTAATCAGAATCGGCAGACCAAACTCTAAACAGGGTGGGGGAACGGCTATCCTAATTTGCAACAATCTCAAACACAAAGTAAGAAACATAAACACAGACAATGCAATCCTATGCCTAGAATTCACAGTAATCGAAATTAATCCACCCGAAGACCATAAATTATTCCTTATAGCAGGTTATGCAACAAGTAACTGCAAAAAGGAATTCATGCAAGACCTTAAATGTCTTTTCCAGAAACTAAAACTAGAACATACAAAAAACTTTTATCTTCTCGCAGAAGACACATAGTAGAGGCACATCTCTATACCTTTGGAATATATTTTTTATTTATTTTTATTTATTCATAATCCTTGCCTATGCGGCTTAGGATGGCTTCCGGTTTACAAATTTTTCTTACTTTTACTTGTATAAACTTATATAAACTATAACTATTTACAGTTTTTTTTTTACAGCTTAACCTAGAACTAAACACCTAAAAATCCTTCTTCCAGCACATGTTCCATCGTTTCCTCTTTTCTCTTACATATTCTACACATTCTTTCTTCCTCCTGCCTCCACATTTGTCTTCCCCTACTCTCATTTCCACACCTGAATCTTGCTATTAACGTTCGGTATTTCTTTCCTCTCCTACCCCTTAGGTATCCGGGTAGTTTTTCCGTTACTATGTCCTTGTACGTTTGGTTGTATTTTGATGCCTCTATATGTTCTTTTCTCTCTTCCTTTCTCTTCACTTCCAGCCTCTCTCTTAACTTTTTATAAATTTTCTTTGTTTCTCCCCCCTCTTGTTCTCTAATCCTTTCCATCTCTTCCCCCTCCAGCCCCAGCGTGTTTCTTGTTTGTCTCCTCTTTTTCTTCCAATCGCTCCCTGTGTTTATCTCCTTTTCAATTTCCCCTATACACATCCTCACAATCTTTTTCTCTGACACTCTTGCATTTTCTTTGTACTTCATTGCTCTTTCCAATGCTTTGTCTCTTACTTCTTCACTTTTTGTTTCTTCTGTCACTACATAGTTTGGCGTGTTTCTATCCAGCCCCAATATCCATTTAATCACTGCATAGAACACAATATCATCCCAGAAAAACAATTCGGCTTTAGGCATCGTCACTCCACCGTACATGCCATAACTAAATTCACCTCCGACATATGCTGGTCTAGGAATGCAGGCGACTGCATAGGCGCAAGTTTTATAGATCTGGAAAAGGCATTTGACACGGTCTGGGTCGGCGGTCTATTCTTCAAATTATTAAAAAAGTTTGCTTTATTACTGATGGAAACCAAAGATCTTTCAAAGAATTCTCCACCACTAACGGCTTACAACAAGGAACAATTAACTCCCCCATTCTGTTTAACATCTACATTAGCGACGTATTACACATGTATGGACTGAATAATACGAACGAAACGAACAATAAATACGCAGTAGCTTTCGCAGACGACTTTTTAATCTATAGTATAAGCGACGACAAGCCCTCCACGATAAAAGTGGAACTCAAAACTCTTTATGGAAAAATAGAAAACTACTTTCAGACATGGAAATTAAAAATAAATTAACAAAAAATGCGAAACAATCCTGTTCAGACCGTACATTTCAAAAATATCAGATGCTAACAACGACGTCAGAAAACACGAGACAAAATTTTCAATACATACGACAGACCAGATAGACGAACTAATACCACACATAGACAAAGTACGATACCTTGGTGTATTTCTCGACTTCAAATTAAATTATTGTAACCACATAAAAATTCAAATAGAAAAGCCAGCAGAGCCTTCGTAGCAAACAAGAGGTTATTCTATTCTGAAGATCAGTAAAAATCTTATGCTACAAAACACTTGTTAGACCAATCTTGACATATGGACGCCAAATCTGGTTTAATATTAGCGCAAGCACTATGGAAAGATTAAGAATATTTGAAAGAAAATGCTTACGAGCTTGCTTAGGTAAATATAGATCACCCCAATCTAACTACAGCAAATTAATAGCGAACCATAAACTATACGTAGAAGCCAAGATCATCCGAATTGATCTATTTATACTAAAATTAATTAGAGATTACTGGAGAAAAGTCAACAACGTCACTGCAAACTCCCTTATTGCCAATTCACTGTTTCCAAATCCATTATATTTCCATAAAACCCTACAAACCGGCTACATACCACCGGAAGCATTGACATACATGGACGGAAAGGGACTTATACAGGACTGTTAAGGATTCTATAACGATTGGGTTTATGATGCGTACGTGACTTCCTGGCTATTTTTTAGCTGCAGAGCCTTTTTGGCAATTTACGTATTTTAAGCATCTCGCACCATAAACCAGAAGAAAGACGCCAAGCCCGAGACGAGACATCGGACCCTTGGACTTTCTCCTGGGGCTCAATAGCCATTTGACGTATCATAAACCCCTGCACCGTGGAAATTAACGTACGTAAAAGCGACTCTGTGCAGCTAGCGAATTTGGGGAAAACCCAAGCAATCGACCTTCGGAAACAACAATCCGAAGGGCGGTACTTGGTCTTTTGCAACTAATTTCGTATTGGCTGATAGGTGTTCGCCTCGTACGAAAAAGTAGGGATAAGAGTCTTCGTGGAACGCGAACGACCACGAAGACGCCAGAGACAATCAAGAGTGAAAACACAAGTACAACAACGAAACACGATAGAAACCAACGAGATAACCGACGACGCGCAGAAACGCAGAGTAGCAGGGACTCGCCAGACTCTCAGAACCTCTGTACGGCCATTGAGACGGCCTTAAATAAGTGTTAATTGTTTATTAAAATACAGCAAAATACTTTCAATATCAGCGCGTGTTCATCGAACCAGCGACAAATCAACCTCCGCTCTAAACAGTGATCCTTCCAGCCGGATCACGCACGCTCTAAACAAGAACAAAAACAACCTAACCGTGCTATATAATGGAAGCGAAGCTCGGAAAAGATCCTCTGTTCGCTGGTCCCGAGAATTCTTACGGCGTTCGTTTGATCGCTGATGAGAGATCGCCTAAACATTGGAAGAAAGGGGGTCCAAGTGGAAATTCGAAGACGGGTGGCGAGGCAGAGGTCTTGGGACACTTGGTTCCGAGAATTCGAACTGAGTAGACGCACTGAAAGAACCCGTAGCCACTAGCAGAGGAATAAAATACTTTATTATATCTATTTCAGTCTTATTTTACGACAATAACTATAACAGAAAAACATTCGAGAAAAAAGTACCGTATAATAGCGACCTACGAAATGACGACGAAAGTTGAAGATTTATGTACAAATTATCATCGATAGATTTAAGTAAAAAGAACGTCTAAATAAAAAAATATACTGGTGGCTGTAATGACACAATGTAAATAATATGCACGAACATGTGTTTATGTAGTATGTAAATAGTTATAAAAAAGTTATACTACTTCCAAAATAGGCTAAGATAAACTAATATAACTTAAGATAGGCTATGTTAGACTAGTAGGTACACCGTCGCAAGAGAGTAAAACACGCCAAAAGAAAAATTAATACCAAAGTACCCCAAGATTATACCTACTTATGTGTGCATAGTAAAAATAAGTGTGCATCCGACTCCTCGATAATATAGTGGTTAGTATTCCATTCTTTCGCCAACCTTCGTAGGAGTAGGACGTGCCTTACGACCGCTCCACAGGTATACCGAGCAGAAAAACCAAGCGCGCATCACCGCCGTGACAAACGCCGCGCGACAAGAAAAGGACGCCGCGCCGCGTCGAAAGCGTTACTTCGTTTTCAGCAAGAAATTGGTATTAACCCTCCGTTTCCTATGCCGGAGTCATTCGTGACTCGTTGTAACGAATACAGTACCGAAGTTGTCTGTGTGTTAGTAGCAGAGAGACCGCCAATGTTTACACCGGCCTCGCCATAATGACGTACCATATTCCCGACAATAATCCCACCAAAACGGGAAGCCCCTAAGGCAATTAGATACGAAATTAAAAAAGCTTTCCAAGAATCGATCAGCGATCATTGGAAAAATAAAATCACCAACATATCGCAGAAAAAACCTAAAGACCTCTTTCCATCCATAAACAGTATATTTCGCCCTAGAGCACAAAACACCTTAGATACACTAAAGATCCCATTATCAAACAGAGACATATTCTAGAAAGCTAATATAAACACCAACAGTCTACAGACAATTAACAACGACGCACTAGTCACAGATACTCAAGACAAACTAAACATACTAGGCGCGTATTTTGAATCAGTGCACACACAAAATGAACATATGGGGAAAGAACAACTGTCGAATATCATAAAACGCAAAACAGATACACTCCAACAAGAAATACAACGAGACAGACTTAATAACACAACAATATGCAACTTCACGAAATCAAACACTTCGGACAACCCAGACACTGACTTCATCCCAACCGACTATTTCACATCCTTCAACAAATTAAAAACCACATTTAAACGACTAAATAATAAAAAATCCTCAAGCTTCGACAATATTCCCAATATTGCGTTAAAAAACCTTCCACCTTTGTACATCTATTATTATGCAATTCTTTTTAACAACTGTCTAAATCATACTTATTTTCCTACGATCTGGAAAACCGCAAAATTAACTAGTATCAAAAAAAAGGGAAAAGACGGTAGCAACCCCTCAAATTACCGACCCATTAGCCTCCTTCCTAATATCAGCAAAATATTTGAAACCACCATCAACAACTCCATTAACTCCTTCTGCATTGCTAAAGAGATTATCCCAGAGACCCAATTCGGTTTTAGACACAAACATTCGACCGTACACGCGATATCCAAATTCACCTCGGACATTTGTTGGGCCAGAAATGCCGACGAATGTGCTGGTGCAATATGCATTGATTTAGAGAAAGCTTTTGATACAGTTTGGCTGGATGGATTATTCTTCAAACTCGCGAAGAAAGCATTCCCTCATCACCTAATTAAGATGATCTGGAACATGCTACGCGATAAAAGTTTTTATGTCTCAGATGGCGAAACCACCTCTTCCCGCAGCTTCAAGATAAACAACGGACTTCAACAGGGCACCGTGAACTCACCCATATTATTTAATATATTTTTAAGCGATTTACAGCACATGTATGGCCTAAATAGCGACGATGCCAAATCAACCATAGCATTCGCAGACGATTTAATAATCTACAGCAAACACACAAAACCATCCAAAATACAAACCGAGTTACAAAACACTTTTAAACAGATACAAGACTACTTTCATACATGGAAACTTAAAATTAACATTAATAAATGCGAGACAATTCTATTCAGACCCTATATCTCCAAAATTTCCAACGCAAACAAAGACGTACGCAAATACGGAACCAAATTTCACCTCTTTGATAACAACGACCGAAACTGTAAAATCCCACATAAAGACATTGTTCGCTATTTAGGTGTACATCTAGATTTTAAATTAAACTACAACCATCACGTACAAATACAAATCGACAAAGCTCAAAGGGCCTTTTTCGCTCACAACCGTTTATTCTACTCAAAGGATCTTAACACTTCGGTTAAAATCCTCTGTTACAAATTCTTAATTCGTCCGATCCTAACATACGCATGCCCCACTTGGTTTAATATAAGCGCCAGTACGATGGAAAAACTAAGACTTTTTTGAGCGGAAATGTCTCAGAGCTTGTCTAGGTAAATACAGAACCCCAGAATCTAACTTCACTAAATTCTACAGTAATCGCCGACTCTACGAAGAAGCAAAACTCATACGTATAGACTTACAGTGGCTCACGAAAGTATTCGAACGCTTACATTACAACTTTTCA
>NC_135777.1:7768428-7784660 GCF_028453695.1 Augochlora pura
AACACATGTAGTTTCACGACTTGCATTTTCAAATCTTTTATTAGTGTCAAGTTTTACCTTTAACAAACGTCATACCTTACCTGTTAATTAAAGATTTAAATAATACACAGTGCATACAGTTATATTACCATAGTAATATTGTAAAATATAATATAAAATGTTTAAGTCAATGAATTAACGTTTATACTGTAAAAATATTTCTTGATTCATTTAAAAAGAAATTAATAAAAATTCACACAATATAAAGTTATGAGATAAGTATTTAAACATCATGTAAACGTATCACTAAATTTATTTAATTTTTTAAATATTATTATAAATCTTTCGTATCTTTTTTTAAATATTAAGTTGTAGTTGCAGTATGCATTCCATGTATTTAATTTGTGTATACACATATACAATTTTATATTGCATGCATGCTAAATGTATACATACATATATATTAATTCATTACTTATTTGTTACATTAGTTACAATACTTATTTGTACATGTACGTGCACGTACACGTACTAAAATTGTTTATAGACAAAATAACAGATTCCATGTTTGTAATTCTAAAAATCAAACATATTTGGTATCACAGATATTAATTTTGGTATTTTATGTAATAGTTATTAAAACAACTACTATAATTAAATCTGTAATAACAAACATGAATGCAATTTTAATATAAGATTTTAGTATAATATAATTAGTATATAAATATTAGTATATAAGTGCTTTTGTAAATTTTATGGAAAATTTCCAGACAATTAGTGAATGTTTATCGTACGCAATATGTACAGAAAAATATTTTTTTATTTATAACTAAATATGTAGGACAAAACATGAAACTGTTAATTTGTTTATAATATAATATACATCATTAATAGTTTAATATGTACAATATTTATTATTGGAATTTTCAAGCCTTTTGATATTTAAGCAATATCATTAATACATCGTAGAAAGCATCAAGTATTTTCATTAAAACACAATTTTACTAACATTAAATTTGAAAATAATGAGAACGAACAAGGATACATGTCAGTAAAATATGATAATTATATCAATTTAAAAGAGATTTTTTCATAAAAGTAAAAGTTTAAAAAATTATTTATAATTTTCACAGAATAAAAGATGTAAAGTGACAAAATGGAGGTTAAATCGTATTATGATTATTTTGGCATCTTTATTTTTATGTTACTCTATCAATATTTTACTACGTATATATGTATAAATTTACAAATCATTGATATTTTCTACGAATTTCATATTCCCAATTTTAATTGTGATGCATCTTTCGAAGAATTGTAAATTGAAATAAAACAATTGCAATTAAAAGAATTTTATATAAAATTAATAATGTTCCCAACATATTTCACTTATCATATTTATAGACTCTTATGTGATGTTACCTAAAAATTATGTATTATTACTGAAAATAAAATGAACCAAAACATTGTAATCTTGCATCATTATACTAGATTTGTTTTGATGGTTCTGTGGATAATTCAGTATTACATTTAGTAAAGCATGTTTGCAATTATTCTTGACCAAAACCTTCTGTTTCTTCAATCGCATAATTTAACTTTTCTACTAACTGTTCATAACTCTTGTATGGTGGTAGATCTAATCTATTAAAGCACGTATGCGATCTCGGTAACCATGTTTCTTTTCCTACTTTCTCAATGCAAAATCTTTGAGGTCCGTTGCTCCCTAAAAATAAAAATGAACATGAAACTCAATATAAACTGTTAATACTTTCTGTTTAGCTGTTAACACTCACCCATTAATTCTGCAAAACCTCCAACAGGTACTCGGCAAGTACCTGTTACAAATTGCAAAAGGCGAGCTCGCTTTTCACTGTCCGTTCTTGTTACAAACTGAATATTAAATACAAAATTACTTAGCATAATCCATATTTACACTGGTTGTAATTCAAATGTAAAAACAAACCTGCCAAAACCATAAAATTTGTTTACTATTACGTGTGTAATGTCTGTAAATTGTATTACGCTGCCAATCTTCTACGTCTATTTCTTGCATGCCACAGAGCATAAGTTCCAATTCTCGTTCATCAAAATACTTCAACCATTCCAATGGTACAACTGAGTTAAATCCTTCCAAGAAAGCTTTAGTTTGGTCCTCTATACCCCTTGTCATTCTCCACTCAGTCATTAGCCTTATAATAAAAAATAACATTTAATAAATAATGACTAATTCTTATTTAAACTATTAATAATATATAATGGTATTATAAGGATAAAATTTAGAACACAAAATCACAGAACCAGTAAACAAATGCTTCATGCAAAAATAAAACATTATATACATTAAAATAAATTTTAATAGTTCTTATATACCTAATATATTCTTCCTTATTTTCTTCAACGACCCTAATTTTATCACCTCCTTCTTTCAATTCATGATGTATAACTTGGCCAAGAATTTCGAAATCAACGCTATAGTACAATTCTAGACCACATTCATCAATGTTATTTTCTTTTATCCACACAAGAGATTTATAGAATTCCGGGTCAATAGACTCTATATCTTTCATTACCAATTTTTTGTTTAACATACGTTTATAAAACGGCATAGTAAAACCACTATAAATAAATCGTCCATGATAAAGTGCCTGTAACAATATATTTTTTATTCAATGTAAAATTGAATATGGTATTTTCAACAGTATAGATCAGTGAAGGTATACCATTGCTATAAACCTTCCAATAAATTTGAAGTACTGCAAATGATCAGGATTGACATAAGATGCTGGATTAATTTGCAAGCTGTAATTACTTTTATTGGCATACTCGAATAGACAGTACATTGGATTTAACACTTCGTGGCTTAATAAGAAAAACCATTCTCTGTAACAAAGATGTATAACTTATAATTTTGATTGAAACATTATAATTATATTGATTACCAAACTCTTACCTGGATACACCTCCATAATCAAGTCCTTCCTCTCCTTTAAATATTATGTATAATCTGCGTCTCAATACAAAAGCTTCCGCATTCATTATCTGATGATAAGAATCTTCAAACAACGTTTGTCGATTAACGTTAATTTTAATGTGATTTGCCACAGCATTAGTTTGACACAAGAAACGGAATTGTGATAACTTCCATCTAAACGATCTTTCATATGCTCTTGGCACACGGTAAATACCTTTACCACTAATCAATCAAATCGTAATAACAAGTATAAGGATTAAATAACTAAAAAGGGCAGTGACAATTAAATTAAGAAAATTAGACTAACCCTTTTGGTGCACCAGGTCTTGGATCTTGGAATGTAGTTGTTCTTGTATTATGATCTACAAAATATCGAACTCCATCTTCGGTTAAACGTATTTCCCAACCATCTGGTAATGGTGGTTCATCAATTCCTGTTTCTTGGCCTTGAGTTCTGGGATCTTCCCACTGTGTGGTACGATTTTTATGGTTCACATAATAAACTCTTCCTTCTGGTTGTTTACGTCTTTCCCATCCTGCAGGTAATGGTCCCAGAGCATCATCGTCATCAACTGTAGACATTGAAGGACCTGCCACAGCTGCTTGATTTCCATGTGCCTACATAAATTAAAATTAACACCTTCCAAACTGTGCTATGACTTCTGATACATAAGAAGTATGGAATAAACTAATGTTTAATATATATCAGTATCACTTACTTGAGGATAAAGAAACCGCTGACTACCCTGTTGTATCACATGTTGCCGCTCACCTTGCCATTGTTGAAAATGCTGTAATCTTTCAGTACTTGGTCTCTGCCATGTTGTACTTCTAGTATTATGATCCACATAATATATTCTGCCTCTTGGGTCTCTACGCACTTCCCATCCTAATGGCAAAGGCTGTGGTCTTTCCCATGAAGTACTTCGTGTATTGTGGTCAACATAATATCTAATAAAAAATAAATTAAACAGAGAAAAGACTGTTACACATTTTTTCAGAATTAAAAACTTTCATCAAATCATTCAAATTTAAGGTTAAATAATTCTTATAAAATTTTTTAATATAATTATACAACCTTCTTCCATATATGTCATATCTCATTTCCCAACCAGGGGGTGAAGTTTCTTCAGACTGACTTGATGGTTCAGCTGTCTGACCACGTGTCATAGCAGTTTGTCCTGTTAATGAAGCTACACGTTGCACTACTAAAGGATTCGAAGGTGTAGTTGACACAGACGTTGTTGATTGTTTGGGCCGTACAACTCTGCGTCTTTCTGCCATTGGTACTAATGCAGACTGGTCCGTACGTGTCATCCTACGACTATCTGCCACATTAAATCCCGAAGACTGTTCTGAGTGAGATGTACTAGATCCTTCTGGCAATGTAAATACTCCAGACTGATCCGTTTGAGAAATTCCTTGATTATCTGTTGCAGTAGACGTTGCAGGTTGATCTGCTCTAGAAACTACAAATCCATCTACTGTAGGAGTAGGAAGTTGATCAGATCTTATATTTCCAAAACTATCTGATAAAGGAGTAGTCAATAATTGTTCTGTCCTAGAGTTACGTCCACTAGATGCAGGTTGATCTGTTCTATTATGTGAACGTATATCTGCATTAGTTGATCCTAATTGATCTGATCTGTTTATACCAACTGCTCCAGATAGTGTTGATTGTTCTCCTTGAAAAGTATTATAAACTTCAGAGGCAAAATTTCTTAGAAAGTCGTTTAATATAATTGTTTTAGTACTCATACCAATCCTTCCATCTGCTGTTCCAGACGTGGGTGCATGATCTGTTCGAGATAATTGACGTCCTTCTAACAGAGACATTGTATGACGTCCAGATAGAGAAACAACAGATTTATCCATTGGTGATATTACATGTCCATTTGATAAAGAATTAGATGCTACAGATTCAACTTGTTCACTATTTTTATCAACACTGGGTTGATCATTTCCGGTACTATAGTTAACATTGTGATAGGTATTTGTTAATCCACGAAAAGCAGAGGATGGAACATTTTCAGCTCCTTGTAATCTCATACGAGCACGGACACCTCCATTAAGAATGCTGCAGTTACTAGCAGTATCACTGCTTATAACACCTAGAATATAGTTATTTATGTTTGAACAAGAAACATAGAAAAACTACATCGTATGCAGTCTTTTAAGTTTCACTTTTAACATTGTTTTTGTGACAAGTAATACTTGTCCATAAAAATGTCTGTACTACGTTTTTCAAAATATGTCACAGATTCTTACCATCGGGAGGTGTGCATTGTGTCTGACATGGTGATTCATTAATACTTAGTGATGATACATTTGGCATATTAATTCTTAACCCATCAAATACTGTAATTAGTTCTCCAACTTTGCATAATTGAGAATCATGTTTATTTTCACTCATTAAATCAAAGGTTACTTCCATATTTTCCAATTTTCCATTGTAGTGGGATAACACTTCAGAAAGATTTATCTTTTTCTCTCCTATTAATGTATCTTTCCGAAATGTGCTATGATCTAAGAGACGAAAATGTAATTGAGAATATGGTGTTACAAGTATCGTAAATTCTTCGTTCCATTTCGGCTGATATGTGGATTTTAAAACTTCTGTTTTTCTGGGACTCTTATCATCAACAGAAAATTCTATATATGGATTTGGTTTCAAGAATGTTGAACTTTTTAATATAGCACCCTCAACTATAATAAAATAAAATTTTATTAATAATTGATAAATATTATTATTTTCTATAATTGTCAAAAATATAAGGAATACATAATAAACCAATAATGTATGTAATACACTGCAATTAAAACAATTTATACGTAAATTTAAATTTTATTAAAAATATATAGATTAGATAAAAAATGAAAGCATATGTGATCACATTAATTATCTTTTTAACCAATGTGTTATGACTTACTTGTAATACTTAATTGGTGGAAACCAGATGATGCCACTTCTTCTTCACAATGAGACATTGTGAAAATTTAGTAAAATAATTTATGTGAATTCATAATTTGTTTACCTAAAATGTGCACTGTTTATGAAAATAACTATTAATATGCATTAATGTATGCAATGTTATTACCATTTGTAACATAAATACATATCAAGACATAAGTAACAACATCAGATAAGATTAGAGAACTACTGCGAAATATTGACAAATGTTCTATATTAGTAAAGAAAGGTATAAACATTTGATTCGTTCACGGAATATGTCAATTCGATTGCACCATTATCTAAACTTTAAATACGCAAAAAATTGTCTTAAAGATATTCCCTTGTAAAAGTAAACAGAAATATGAAATTTCTTCAGAAAATCGAAATTATATAATTAATAGTAAATATACATAATATCACACGAAATAATACACACGAAAATAGAATGATTATTGATGTGAACAATAATATGTTTTTAAAAAATTGGTAGAACGATCAACTTTTCAATAATCGAGTACTGTAATAGACACAAATGATCAGGGGGTAAAGTACAATACATACGCGTATAACTGAAATAGATTGTTTCAAGTGTGTCCAACTCCAATACATTGCCTGTTCTTTATACTACCAATATTTTTACTTGAAAAAATTCTTTGACCACTACGATTTTCGTTTTCGCAAAACTTCTTTATCAGTAGGTCACCATCTTTTCATACGTCAAAGGTAGAAATCTCGTAATATGCAAATCACTAGGCAAACTAGATACATACACCTCTGAATACAATATATTCTAGTCCATCCCACTTCTGTCTCTCAGGAGACGTTTTAAAAGACAACATTCCTATCTATGTGACAAAATTCTGTGGCGTAGATGATAGCGCCATGCGCACGTGGTTATTTTCTTGTATGTAATTCATGTACAGTATGTAACATTTCAAGTTTTACAAGACTTTCTGACCGCAGTGCGTTCCGTTCACAAAAATAGAAGTAGAAATTGTTTTGCTGTGTCTGCTGACAATTCAATGCTGAGACATGATTCACTGCAGATTGGATGTGCAGTAAAATGGTGGGGATATTTGTAAATCTAAGGGAGTTAGAAAAATCGTACAACAACTGAAGTATTACAGAGTGGTGGGACTTATGTACTCCTGTACGTTTTTCTTTACTCCCTAGACTGAATTAGTTGAAAACATGAAAACATAATGAATCCTGTTTTATCAATGTGTCATAAACCAATCAGAGCAAAGAGACTATTTCTATGTTGATTCTTGCTCACGGAACAAGCTACGGCCTGAAATGTGCAGGAATAGGACTTGTAGGAGTTTTGCCTACATGCGACGATAGGGAGAGGAAAGGAAGGAAATTATTTAGTGAGCCCTGCCTTAGACACAGGGATATTGGTAGTACGGTTGATGATGTTGCGTGATCACGCGAACATAGTTATAAATAGCGCCTCTAGTTATGCAAATCATAAACTTAGTTGATGCCGACAGGAGGGAAATTCGAATTATAAATACAGATTTATATCGTATATTTATATAGAGACACTGTATCACCCGACAGGAAAAACTGAGAATATGTAAGGAGATAATGAGAGAGTTCCTACGAAATTCTTCGTTGAGCCTTTTTTTTATTTAGCGAGACTAACCGAGGAATGTAGACAATGTCACGCAGCCTCTCGTAAGATCCTCTACAATGTCGCACGAACTAGACGATACAAATCGGACAATAACAAATCCGGATCTTCTAAAGTGCAGCACGTCGTAAATCGTTAGATAGTGACTTCTCGGAACACTCCCCGACCTCTCTCTCTCTCACTCTGTCCTCGAGCCGAAATCTTCGCGCGCGGCATACCCCCACTCCGTTCGTTTTGGCGGGCTTTTTACCCCCGTGCGCTCGACTCTCGCGCATCCCCATCCGCACGCGCACTGTCGAACCACCAATCACCACCAATGTGCAACCGGAAGACGGGTCATCCGACGAATCAGCATCCAGCTAGAGGACCCCAATTTTTCTATTGGACAAGGTAGGAAAAACCAGAAGGAACGCAGGAACAAAACTCGATTCCTCGGGAAAATACGGACAGATTTTTATTCTGAAGGCTTGGAGATAACATCGTTATCCAGGAAATAAAGTTTTAAAGACGATTTTGTGTAACTACTTAATTTTGTACAACCCCTATACACACTTGTGTTCCACGGGCATCCGAACCAATCAAAACTCCCCAAATCCAACCCAAAGCTACGCAACAATACAAAAGATGTCACAAACCTGTTGTGGCGGTTGACCATAGAATATATGAGCATAGATTAACGGCGCATTTGCGTCCTTCAGCGCACTGTTCGTGCACCAACTTAGGATTGTTTTGCCCTAGCGTCGTTGCCGAAAATAAGTGACTACCCATGTAGCGATGTTTAAGTTTAATAAACTATTATTGTTACTGTTACTTCGTGTAAGTTGTTACGTTATCACGTTTCATGAGCGACGCGAACATAGGCACTTGTTTATATTACGACCACGCTATTAGACTATACGTTTCAATTTATGGCGGCAGGAGGGAAGTTCGAATGTATATATAAATTTATATCGCATATTTATATAGAGACATTGTATCGCCCGAGAGGAATAACTGAGAATATGTAAAGAGACAATGAGAGAGTTCCCACGAAGTTCATCGTCAAGCCTTTGCTTTCTTTAGCAAGACTAATCGAGGAATATAGACAATGTCACGTCGGCTCTCGTAAGATCCTCTACAATGTTGCACAAACTAAACGAGTCACAGTAACAAATCCGGACCGCTAAAGTGTTGAACGTCGAAAACCATTAGTTAGGGACTTCTCGGAACTCTCCCTGACCTCTCTCTCTCTCTCTCTCACGCTGTCCTTGAACCGAGGTCTTCGCGCACGGCATACCCCACTCCGTTCGTTTCGGCGGGCTTTTTGCCCCTGCGCGCTCGACCGTCGCGCACTCCCAGCCGCACGCGCACCGCCGAACCACCAATCATCACCAATCTGCAACCAGAAGATGAGCCATCCGACGAATCAGCATCCAGCTAGAGGACCCCAATTTTCCTATTGGACAAGGGAGGAAGAACCAGAAGGAACGCAGGAATAAAACTTGCTTTCCTCGGGAAAATACAGACAGACTTTATTCGACAGTCAAAGAAAGTAGATCATAGAGCTCTATCAATAAAGTACCAGTTTTTGCTTAAAATATTCAAAGTTGTACAACTCTCTACAACCTTTCACGAGCAGAGCGGTTCAGCGCTCCACGGGCAACCGAACCACATCAAATTCCCTACATCCAGACAATTCAGACCGTAACAAAGTATATAGGAAATTATCTTCACACGCATTACCGTTTAGCCGGATCCACAATTGTCGGACCCGAGACAGGTGGCAACACGTGGGCACGAACTAACCACGTGCATCAGCGCCACACTGTAGGATATTGTTTGACATATGAAATTTAAATATTTATTACAAAGTAGGTGTGTCACAGATTTGTTTATTAACAAAAAATTCAAAGTTGATTGATTAATTTTCAATTAAAATATAAAATCTGATCATAGATATCTTGGAACATGTAGACAATTTAGTTAAAAGGTAAAGGTATTTTATATCATTTAAAATAACATTGTTAAACATATTCCATCTGAATTAAACTAAATATATAATTTTTAATTTTTCTTTATCTTAGAACTGGTTTGACATCCATTATATATGATGCATAATAGGTAAAAATACCAAAAGTGAAAAATCCTGAAAGACTTAGGTATTTCTTACATTTCATGGTATGTTAAGCACAAGAAAGATGTAAATATATTTTTTATTTGTGTAGCTGTAGCCTCTGATAGGAGTTTTTTCTGCAACCTGTGTTACATACATAACATTTATAATATGGTGGTAACATATATATATATATATATATATTAAATCACAAACTTTAAGGAAGGAACATTATTACATAGAGTATTTGTAATTAAGCATAAATAAATAAATACATCTGTACGCAATAACTGCAAGTTTCGAACTTTCAAATAATACAAGTATTATTTATGCAGTTTTATTTATTTTATACTTTTTTTGTATTTACATCTTCATCTTAAAATTGCAGGAGTGTGATGCAGTAAAAATGTGGAGGAGGAGGACTCAATAAGTACATGCAGGAAACCATTATAACATTTGACAGAAACATGTGTGTTCATTAGAAAATTTATTGTTATAGTGTTCATTAGAAAAAGACGAAAATCTGCTGATACAATGGACAATTCAAGGAAACTCTATTGTATTGATCGACACAGCTTCGAGCTGGACCTTTTCAAAAATTAATATATTTGAAGAAATGAAGGGGATGGCAGCGGCTGCGATTACAAAGCGTTTATCACAAAACACATTATCTTCAAAGCCGATGTATACACCATTAAATCAAAGAATAAGATTACACAGGAAAGAATTAGTATATCGTCGGAGAAATGCAACATCCGCTGATATACTGTTTTTTTCTGGTGAAATGCAACAGAGCGACGTAAACGATCAGCTGACACGCATCTCTTTCGATATCGAATCAAGTTTTGCAACCATGCATTGAATATTTGACTAACGAGTTTGTGAAGCTTAGCAAGTTCATAATTTTGGAAAGGCAGCTACTAGATGATAATGATGAAGATTGACCCAAAAAATATGCTCCAGAGATGACAAAATGGCTACGAGATTTGAATCTCATAGCCATTTCTTCGCCTCTGGAGCGCGTGGTCGCCAAATTGTGCAAGAAACTTTGCAAACGTGAGAAAGAGGTAGTAACATTATGTCTATTAAAATTGAACACTAAGAAGCACTGAAGAGAATTTCTGAGCTGGAGGAACAGGGAAATGAGCTCGAACGTGTTAATACTGAATTACTAGCTGAATTAAGTCAAAAGATACTCAAATTGGGACCAAAAGCAATCTTGGAGACACATCCTAGGAGAAATGCAATTTGCCTTACTTTTAAATGTAATAAAAAACTATTGAAATAACTTATATAATAAATAACTTAATAAAGAACTTAAAATATAGGTAGCTGTATTCGACCCCATTTCTTCAAACTCGAGATTGCGTGATTAAGGTTGTTGTTTACACGCTACCCGTTGTTGACACGCACGGTTGCTATGACTGCGAATTACAAACGTTCTCTCTGAACCTCAAATATCTGGCTCTACGAACATATTTATCTATCAGAGAACAATTTAACGAGTTAACAAAAAGCAAAAATAGCAATGAATAATAATATAGATACTGTTTTGAGCCTTCTAGGGTGGGAAGATGGATTCAAAATTCCAGTTTCAAATGCGGAAAATAAACAATTAGAAGAAGAAGTATGCAATTCACTTACATTAAATTACTTTCATTCACTTCACATGGATCAGTTTTGTTTGCTCAAATTCATCTACACACTTTTGTTTTCTTTTCTTTCTATTATACATTGTCAAATTGTAAACTGTATATAAAAATGTGCAAAAATCTACTTAAGTCAATAACGCTTCTTCTACTCAGTTTTCAATTCAACAAACTTTCCAATAAATATAATAAAACATTCTTGCATTCTAATTTTTATTCAATTATTTAAGTATATAGCGGAATACATGTGCACTTCCGATCTCATTGTTGCGTAATAAAATGCCTCTAATATTTAAAAAAATGTACTGAAACTAATTGTTTATATTATAATTTAAGTATTATACTTTATTCAGTTCGGACTTTTGTTTTAAGAAACGATTATTTGTATTATGGAAACTAATTAATTAAATTTGTTTATGGGAGGAAGATCGAAAGCAAAATGAAACTGAAAGAGAATTTGAATGGAAAATTCCAGTCTGTAAAGGAGAAACTTACGATGATGAAAAATCGTCTAAATACTTTAAAAACGGAGCAAGATATGAATCAAAAGCTTTTAAACACACATTCTGTGCAACTAGAAACCGAAAACCACCATTACAGACTTAGCTGCAGCACAGAATCGAGTTTGCGGCAAGATGCACGAGATTTTGAAAAGGAATGGAAGAAAGTGAATGAGACAGTGACAAATATTACAAAAGAATTAGAAAAAATGACGAGAAAAATTGAGGAAGCAAAGAATGCAGTGAAATATGATGAGAAAAACTTGAAAGAATGGGAAGATTCATTGAATCAAAACGAGGATAATAATCAACTTATAGAACAATATTTGAAAGAAGATTTAAAAGAGTACAAGGTAAGTGTAAGACTGCATAATCAATACAATACAATATTATTCAACATACATTTATATAAAATATAACAGTACATTTTTTGTAATATTATAAGTAATAAAAGATATATAGATCATGCTTAAAGAGAACAAGATGCCAGTAATGCCATAACTTTTTCAAGCATTTTTTCTTCAGAAAACATACAACAAATTTAGAATACTGCTAATAGAAGATATAATGTATATATTGTTCTTATTTGAAAAAATAAAATAGTTCTACAAGATTTCAGTGATCTCCAATGTTTATGCGCATTTAAAGTACCTATTGGTTCTGTTTCATCTTATCTAGCACAAATCATAACTATATTCAACTTACTCTAGCTTACAATCTTCAAAATGAATATTAAAAATATGTAAAGAATCGGATACATGTTTTGTTTGCATTGAATATGTTTAAATAGCAATATTTTAAAGATCACATTACTTGAGAAAATCAATAATTTTATCAAATAATTTCTAAAGTTGAGAACTATGAAGAAAATCAGCATTCGGATTTGCATTCAGAATATTAAGATTTATAAAAATGTTTAAGTTTTTATTGTAACAAAGTTGTTAATTTTTTAAACAGTGTAATTAAACTGTTAGTATAAAGAAATGTTGTTGCTTCACTTTTTGTTGGGCAGGAAATGGAACTGAAAAGGCAGAAACTGTGTAAAGAATTACAAACTTATCGTGAGGCAATTATTAAAATAACTAATGAAGGGCGAGAGACTGAAATTGTTCTTGATCGCACAACCAAATTGTACAATCAAGCGTCAACGGACTACCGACAAATATACAATCAATGGAGGGAAAGTGTAATCATGTTGCAACAGAAAAACGAAGATATTCAACGTGTTCTTAAAGTACAATTAAATTAATAATTACCAAAAATATTTTCTTTGATTTACAATGTTCTAATGAAAATATGTTATTTTGGATAGGAAACTGAATCACTGCAAGAGATCACGCAAGATAAAAGAAACGCACTTGAGGAATCGGAAAAGTTTTTAAAGGACCAAAGAGAAAGCAATAGACAAGTTGAAGAATCGATTAAAAAATTGGAGAAAAGTCTTTGTAATATAAAAGAAGAACAGCAAAAAGCAAAAGAAACGCACAGAGCATACGAGAACCAAGTAGGGATGCAAGTGGGAAAATTATTGTTTTCAGACGAAACTTTTAAAGCACTTTTCTTTTAAATTTCAGCTAGCCATACAAAAAAATATCATAAAAGAATCTACCAACCGTGTGGAACATCTGCGGACTGATATAAAACACAAAGAGACCGAGATACAAAATAAATCAATGAAAATCGAGAAGTTAAACCTACAAGTAGCTGAATTAACTAAAAAATTGCAAGATATTGGTGACCAAGAATTAGATATTAAAGAAAAAGCAAAAGAACTGGAAAAGATGTTTCAGGTATTTATTTTAGTAAATTTTTAAATTTATATATAGATTTTAATTATTAAAATAATAATAAAAATGTATAATAAACAATATATAATTATTTGTATAATAATAAATTAATATATCACATAGGAACAAGAAAAGAAGAAAGTTGCAATAATTAAAGAAGTAAACCGATTACAAAATGCGAATTTGCGTGTTAGAAATCAGATAAAAAAATTAGAAGATGAAAGGAAGATTGCAAGAATGCAGTATTTGAACGAATCTAAGAAGTATGAATATTTGGACAAACTGTGTTCTAAGGATGATAAGATTTTGGAAGAAGTGAAGCAAACACTGTATCAAGTGGATTTCGAATTACAAAAGTCCGAAATGAAATTAGACAGATTAAGAGGTCATGAACGGGATAAGTCTGAGGCAGAAAGGAAACAAATGAAGATTGAAGAACTAAAGGCCACCTTAGATGAAAAGATGAAAATATCGAAATTGTTACAAACTCAAATCACAAACTTAGAAGTATGTCAATTTTAAGTAACTTATTCATTAATGTGAAAATTTAAACTAATTTTTCATTGTGCAGTTTGACATGAGGAAAATGACCAATAGTATTGCAAGTGACAACAATGAATTAGAGTATCTAAGAAACAAAAGGCAGGATTTAGTTCTTTTAACGGATGCAGGAGAGAAACAATTGAAAGCAGCTCAAAATTGTTATGAAGAAAAACAAGTAGAAGAAAGTATTTTACGACTTAAAGTATCACAGCTGGAAAAAATGATATCTAGTATTGGGAGTAATGTATATGACTTGGAAAGATATCGACTCGAGTTAGAAGCAGTAAGTTCTTAGTTTAATATGATAATAATAGCTAAATGAACTATAAGTCATCTACTATCAGGGTCTTTGTAATTATTTAGGCAGTAAAAGAACGCAAGGCAGAAATAGCTGTACAAAAAGAAACGCTTATCATCCAAAAGAGGATTGCTAATGGCGAATGTTCAGAAGTAAAAAATGCTATAGCTGAACGAAATATTCGAATAAAGCAACTACAAGCAAGGTATGAGAATGGTATAGCTATGTTAGGCACTAATCCTGACGGTGCTCCAATCAATACTACCCAATTGAAGATTCAAAATGCACAAGAAAGGTATCTTTTACAAGAACAAGGTGATAAATTAGATGAAACTATAACGAAAACTGAACTTGAAATACAAGCCATGGAAAATACATTAAGGGTAATAAATGTTTGTAATGACAAATATAAATTAGCAACCTTGTCCACGAATGAAAAAATTAAACCTGAACAAGAGGAGCAGAGGAAATTAGATGAGGAGCTACAAAGTGTAGAACAAACCTTAAAACAAAAAAATTGTGAACTAAAGTGCTTAACTGAAAATTTACAGGTATTTTATAGTATAAATATTACTGTATTATTCCAAAAATTAAATAGATTCTTGATTTTGATAATGGAATGATCTGAACAGAAAATACAAGATGAGTATGTTGGGATCTTGAAACAGATTGATGAAATTCATGAACAGAAAGAAAATCAAAATCAATACATGGTTGAGTTAAGGCAACAAATTCGTGAACAGGAAGAAAAAATATTAAGAGCTGACAAAAGTTTGAAAAATGTACAAAAAGCTATTCAACAGAAAAGTCTTACTACAGGGGATTCGTTAGTACTTATACAAGAGGTACTTAAATTATAAGTTATAATTACCAATACATTTGTATTAATAATACTTTTATTTTATATAGAAAGAGGTAGAACTACGTGAACTACAAGAACAAAATTTTATTGTTTCGCAAAATATTGCAGAATTTACAATTCATCATGTGGAAGCAGAAGCTTATATTAAGAAGCTTCTAGCTGCTAGAAATATAGAGTTACCATCTATACCATTAACTGTACAATCACCAACATCCAATCACTCCCATAATTCCCCTAATTCGGTAGAATATTTGTCAAATACTACACACCGTAAGAGCATTATGTCATCATCTAGAGAAAGTATTGGAAAAGTTGTCAATTTTACACCTGAGTTTCAAAGTATGTCCATAAATGAGAAATACCTTCTTATTTAATTTATTTTAATTACATAACTTACTAATATTAATATTATTTCAGCAATTTCATCAAAGACTTCTAGCACAAGGATTACGAAGCATGAAAAACAATCATCTGTAAAAAGAATATACGTACAGTCCACAAAAAAAACTAACTAATATAATCTTTACGTAAATGCATATTAATGTTTTTGTCATTTTTACCTTTGCGAGAAATATAAAATATTGAATTACACATAAATTATTTATTTCATAAAAAATTGAAAATAAATTTTGTATCGTAAATAATTTATAATACATTTGAAAAGGAAGTAATATGAATACAATTGTGTCATGAATTTATCTATTTAATTTCTTATGAAAATAATTATTTAAAAATATATCTATATTATTAATATATTGGGAGTACAAATTAGTTCGGTCCGTTTTTTTATGGTGGAAAACGCATTTATTTCGAGAACAAAACGAATTAACAGATTAATCAAAGTATTGTCCATCGCTATTTACTACTTTTCCCCACCTCTCAGGCAATTTTCGACTTCCATCTCGAAAAAATACCTCGTCTTTTGAGGCGATTCAAGTTACGAGTCAATTTTCGATTTCTGCGAA
>NC_135777.1:7785160-7800432 GCF_028453695.1 Augochlora pura
CTCGTCAACAAAGCCGCAGATTGCATTTCGGAAAATGAAAAAGTCACTTGAAATAGCCTCAGCTACCCCCCATTTCCCGGAGTTACAATATTTGAAAATCACCCTGTATATATATTTTTCTAGGTTGTCCCTTCCATAAGGTTAAGGTCTGGTGGGGATGACTATTGCTCATTTGGGGAAATCTGGGGGTGGGGATGACTATTGCTCATTTGGGGAAATCTGGGGGACCGGGGATGACGCGGTGTTTTGGTTTGACTATCTTGTTTTTTGAAGTGGCGAAAATATTTGTCATTTTGTTTTGATGTTCAATGCGTTGGCGGGGTGTGTGTCATGGTGTGGCCGAAGTATGACCGATGGTACAAAGGGTACGTTGGCCGGATGCGTCACAGAATCGTGATGACGTGCCGGGTTCCAGTCACCCTAAGGGTTAACCGGACGGTCGAGGGTGTCACCGGTGATCTGGACGCTCTTCGTCATGGCGGTCTCCGCAATTGTAGTGGGTGCCCTCGACTACAGGGAACAGGCCAATGAATCCATCCTGTAGACGCTGTGTATCTCTAGCAAGTACACGGCTTTGATGCGACGGCTCATTGTGTCCGAGACTGTGCGATTAGGGTACAGTATTTATGTGGAGCACGTATCTGGCGTCCAACAGTACACTGTGGCGCCTCCCACGCCCAAAACAGAACTGCCGGGGATTGAAGGGAAGGCCCAACAATCAAGTTGAAGAATCGCGCTCATAAAAAAGTAAGGTGCCGAGATACGACCCACAAAATGAATGTAATATTGTAATAATTTATTCATTATTTATATATGTGTCTATGTCCATTTTGCTTTATCTGTTGCATTATTTATTTATGTGTATTTGAATTATTTACTTATTTATTTATTGTATATCCAATGCTGCCATTTTATTTCTATGATTATTTTTTTAAGTGGGCACATTGAGCGATATATCTGTAATTAACTGCAGTTTCGGGGCGCATTTCGCCCGCCTCGTCCCCCGAGTGGAGAGGGCGCCGGCTTGCATAAACCGCCTTTTGCCCAATCTCGGGGTACCCGGAGATACGGTGCGCCGCTTATATTTGGGCGTGGTGCGGTCCATGATCATGTACGGGGCCCCAGTATGGGCCCCAGCGATCCTGGCTGGCCGGCGTAGGAGACTTAGAAAGATTCTAAATCCGCCTCATCAGAGGATACCGCACCACGTCGACTGTGGCGACGCTGGCTCTGGCGGGGGATTTTCCCTTCGAGCTTAAGACGGCGGTGCGAGCCTACGTATATAGGACCCGCGTCGCCCGCCAGGCTCGGGGGTCCCCGCTGGGGCCGGAGACGGTTCAAGAACCCGAGCTCCGGGCCCGGCGACTGGGGTGGGCTACATGGCGTGGAGAACTTCGGTCCCACACCTAATAGACAAGATTGGGCACGTCCTCTCGCTTCCCGGCGTAATACTGGCGAGTGAGAGGAAGTGGAAGGCGGTGGTCTCCTTCTGTGAGCAGGTCATGCTGCAGAAGGAGGCCGGCAGGCGGCGTCGGGAACAACACATCGCCCTGGGGAGCTTCCCCAGGCACCCAATGGCCCTGCGCAGGAGGCGTTTAGTGGGTCGAAACCTACACTGCCACCGTCAACGCCCCCGAGTTCCGGAGGCGTCTGACATGCAGATTTCCCCCGCGTCAAGAAAAAAAATATTTGTAATTAACCACGGACATTTGATGTAAGCCCGGGGGATCATGTTTTGATCAAATAAACGAATTCGTATCAATTATTAATGCTCAAATTGATTATTAATGCATTGTAATGTATGTATAGAAAAAGATAATTTATTTTGTCAATATAACAATGATCCAGAAAGAGATTTGCCAACAGAAGAAACATTTAAAGGAAAACTACTTTGTCGATTCAATCAGTCTTTAATTTGTATCACTAAATTACTGTTAAGAGTTAGATTATTATTGACACAATGTGTGGCGGCACATCAAACGGACAACGGACGCGGGCACGTAAACCGCGGACCCGACTTTCTGTCGCCGACGGTGCCCTGCGTCTTGACAATGTAGCCAGCGGCCGTTCGGGGAAAATAATATCGATTGTCATTTCCTCGAACGGCCGAACAGCGAGCCACCAGGGCCCGCAAGGAGGCCTGGGGCCGAACCGACACGAGAAATAAAAGATCTTTAACGAACGAGTATAGTCATTTCTCTCCTACCGCCCACACAGTGCAACAACGGAGAATGTTCAGAAAGATAAATTCGAACTCACAATTAATTTGTAAGAAAATTAATTGATTTCAGTTTGATAACGTTCAATAACAGATAAATTATATATTTATACTTTTTTATGATTATTATAATGCAATAGTAAGCTTATGTCTTTTAAGTTTAATACACATCATAAATACTATAATTGTGGTATATACACTTCTTATTGTATATGTATATGTTGTTGTAATTACGAAAGACATGTAACATCTTTTGAAATTATATAGGAAACTAAAGCGCAAATTTGTATGCTAAAAAAATAAAAAATTCCTTTTTAATTTTCGATTTCGAGGGTTTTCTTGAATATTAATTCAGCTAATTTAAACAATTAGATGCTTTTGTAATATCCTTACAATCCTTTTGTAATATGCGTTCTTAAGTAACCGCACAATTTATAGCATTGAATGAGGTAGAGTGCAGTTTTTATATATGAAGAACGTATCTCTTCTTCGAGGGTCTAACATCAGTGTGCTCCGCACTATCGGTCTGCTCCGCAGATCTTTTTCTCGAATATAAACTATCACTACATAATTTTTCGCGTGAATTTCTCTCTGCTTTATTTTGCAATTGTGCGAAATGTTCATTACTTTCGTCTTCAGACGATAGACCTTCTTTCATATTCCTTTCACCTGAGATTAGACTTTCCACTTGACAATATTTAATTGATGAGTATCCACTGCGAAATTCATAAAACGATAATAATGCAATATGTTTAGAATAATATACCTATTGAAAAATATTCATCATACGCATACTTATTTTTTCTGTATAGTTGATGGAAACCTTTATTTTCACTTAATTCAGCTAATTTGAACAAAAACCGTTCATCATGACTGATTACAATCAGTTGAAAATTCTTCTGATATTGTGATCGCAACTTGACAACTCTGTAATATAAAATAACATTCACGATTGATGTACTCAATTAAACTAATGTTAATACTAATTATTACAACATACGAGGCTAATGCATTTGCTAAACTATCTGCATTTTCTTGATCCAAATTTGTTGTTGGTTCATCTAGGGCAAGAATTCCGCAATCTTTACAGAAAGTCTCTGCTAAGGCAAGTCTTATAATTATGGACGCCAGAACCTGAAATTAGTATTCTATAAAGAAACGAATTTACTGTTTTTAACAATTGCGTTTCTGCTACGGGATACTTTACCCTCTGTCCAGCACTACAACGACCTCTCATGTCAATTTCATGACCATGTTTTGTCTGAACCAATTTATAGGTATATGATCTTTTCCCACCACCGACAGATTTAGTAACATCTGTACGAATTTCTATGGACGAAGTATCTGATCCAGTATACACGACTTTCCACAGTTTCTTCATAATTCTATTAACCGATGCCATACGTTCTTCGTGAAATTCTAGAACAGCTCTGTCTAGTGCTTGGCTGTATACTTTGAAATTTGATATTATTTCTTCTAAAGTCTGATTTAACAGATAAGTTATAATAATATAATACCATGTTATAGTAACGTACTACAAAGCAGGGTAGGTTCTTGTTAATTACCGTTATCTCTATACATTTTTTTCTATGTTCTTCATGTGCTTTTTTATACACTTCCTGCTGTAATTCTGCAGTGCTCTGTTCTATCACTCTCTCCAATTCCTCTTGATTACCTATTGAGATGTTTCTCTGAACAGAGTTTAAAACATGTTATATATCCATAAAAAAATATTGTTTTAGAATAATGTAACACCGCGTCGTAGACGTTTTAAATCAAGAAAGTTAATATACTACAGGAAATGTTAAATATTTAGTAAATTAATTACAAAATGTCTACGATATTACTGTACGCTACAGATTGTACTTTAATCCTTGATGAATAAATAATTCGTCAAAATTAACCTAAACAATTTACCTGTCTTCGGAGGACTTCTTCTCGATTTCGTATGTTCTCCCACTCTTCTATAATTTGAGAATAATTTATAGAGTTCAATTCATTTGATAAATCTGAGTATTGTTGTTTTAAAATTTTATGATTTTCCCTGGCTTTGCGTAACAGTAAGTTATCAGATAAATTTCTCTTCCGAACTTCGTGACGACTAATTTGTTCTTTTAATTCGTTCATCGTTGCTTCAGAATTGCTTTTCTCATTTCGAATATCCTTAATTGAGTTTTCGTAACGTTTGATTTTATTTTCAGAATTTTCTAAAGCTTCAGAAATTTTACGGTACACAAATGCATCGACTTCTTCTTGTATTTTCTCTAAATCGGTTAAACGTCTAGATCCTTCAGCTAATAATTTTCTATCCATTTCCTGGTTCTCCGCATTTTCTTTCCTCTTCTTCTCTAATTTTTCGATTTCTGAAGTTAAATTATCTTTTGCTATAGTAAATTTATGTTTCAAATCATCCACAGATTCCGCCAACAAATCTTTCTTACATAATAATATCTCCCGTTTGTCTTTTAATTGTTGTACTTCTTGCACATCAGCACGTAGTTTCAATTGTTCTTCATGCAATGCGTTTAATTCCTCTCGGGCGTTATTCATTTTTTCATTCTGTGCATTTATTGAGGATTGCAAACTTTCAATATCACAGCGAATAGATTTTAATAATGTTTTCAACTCGTCTCTTTCTTTTTGAGCTTCTTCAATGCTACGCTCTGATTTAATACCTAGATGTAAAAAGATATTTGTTATAATTTATATAGTAAGCTTCATGTAATTAAGAACACTTAAATACCTGTATTAATCATACGTATTTGAAAACTATCAATAGTCTGTTTATGTTTTGTTATGTCATCAATGCATTTATCCCATAACACGATATCACTCGTGATATTTTGGATTAACGTTAATCTCTCTTCAGGATCAGATTTCTTGTTTTTCAATTCCGTTATAGATGTTTGTAATTTTGCTAGTTCAGATTTAGACTTCTCTAAGTTATTCCTATAAATTATGATTACATTACTACAAATTTAATAAAACAAAATGAAAAGAAATACATTGAAAATAAGCTTTAATATACTTGCATTAAATTTTCCTGTTCGTTTTCTTCAAAACGTATTATTTTTTCAATTGCTGGTTTCAGTTGCAACATCTTATCATATTTTTCTTGCTGTATTTTCAGTTCTGATTCGCATTTTTTTAAACGGTTTGGATAGTTTTCCATTTCGACTTCCATTTCCTTCAACAAATTCTCAACAGCTTGACGTTCTTCAATACTTCTGTGACATAAGGGGCAACAAGGACTTGTTTCCTTCAATTGTTTTATATAATCCTTATACACAACTGCTTGATAAGCATATATACCCCTTCTATCTTGTAAATCTTTTAGTAGTCTGGATTGAGACAATACAGACTCATTAAAATCTTGGTATTTGCAAACCAATGAAACTTTTTCTTTGTCAGCTAGAAAAGGAAAATTTATCACCGATAATAAATTTATTTCGAACTTTCAAAACTATTTGTAATTTACCTTCTATTTCCTTCTTTTTTTTATAAAGCTCACTCTCAACATGTGATAGTGTTGTTTCTAATGTATTAGATTGAATTTCTTTTATTTGAATTTCGTGTTTAGTAGATTCTAATTGGCTTATCTATAAAATAAATGTAATCGATTTTATTAATAATAGAAATAAATCGTGGAAGTTTGTGTAATTTTAATTATAGTGTGTTAGTACCAATTCTCTTTGAGTCTTATCTAATTTATCTTTTAATTTAATTGGCTTCAGTTCTTTGATATCCATTAAGTTTTTTATAGTTTTCTCATATTTATCTTTCAACTTCAGTAATTCCTTTTCCTTTGATGCTAATGAATTATTATGCAATTCCAGTTCAGCTTGTAAAGAACTTTGTTTTAATAATAAAGTTATTTCCTCGTCAACAGCGTTCAACTTTGTTTCCGTTTCATCTCGTAATTTTATTTTACCAATCAATTCCTCTTTTGCTGTATTTATATTTAATGTTTCGTTCAAATGTTCAATTTTAGTTTTCACAGTTTGTACTTTGGATTCCATAGAATTCAATTTTTTAATAGCAGCTTCAAGCTTAAAATTAAATTAAATGTATTATAGTAATATATGCATTTTTATGAAACAGTAATTTGGTATAGGTTACCTGCAATAAATCTATTTCTATTTTATAAATTTCATTTCTTGTCTCAACCACTTCACTGTCTTTCATATTTTTTTCCGATTCAATTTTCGAATATTCACTACGTGCTATATCCGCTTGTTTTTGTAATTCATTTTCTTCTTTCGCTCTTCTTCTTTTCTTGTCCTCTAGCTTATGCTCTAACTCTAGTATTTTTCCTTGTAATCTTTTGGTTAAAACTGTAACGTCTACAACATTAAAAACAATTCAAATGTATAGTGGGTTGCAAATATTAATTTTTATTGTGCAACATGTAAAAGTATTCAAACCCGTTTCAGAAACATTGGAATCTACAGTATCCATTTGCCATGCCATTAATACTTCATTTAACATTCTATTGCGACTACTAATTTTCTTTTTATGATCTTTATCTTGTTGTTTCAAAGAACCACTGGTAACATTTTCAGTGGCTAATAAATTAGATATCTTGATCTCCGTTTTATCAATGTCTCTCATTCTTGTTTCTAACTAAATGTGTAAAAAGAAATGCAAATTCAAAATTTAAAGATATGTATTAACTGGAAAGGAATATTGTACCTGTTTTATCGTATCAACTTTTTCCTCCAGTTTCTCATCATATGTATGAATTTCAGCCACTAATTTCTCCATTGAACCATCAAATTCTTCATCTATATTCTCTTGTAATCTTTCTATTTGCTCTTTAGATAAGTTATACTCGGTTTTCTTGCTCTCTGAAAAAAGATTGCATTTATAAATCTACAAGCTTCTATTGAAAGAAAAAGTTTCATTATTATTTAAAGGGAATACTTTTTTGAATCTGTAGATCTTTATATTTAGTATCTATTTTTTCCAAATTTTTAATCCTCTGAGTTAGAGGTTCCAATTCATGTTTAAGTTCCTCAACTTTTTCTATTGCAGCCTTTAATCGTATTTTGTGATCTTTTAACTTTTGTTCTTTTTCTTTAACTTGAGCAACAGTTGCGGAATGTGACTTTTCTTCCACCTGAAGTAATTTCAAATTTGCAGTGGATTCTTTTATATGTTTTAGAATACCTTCAAGCGCTTTATTATAATTTGTACTGTCAAATATTTCATCAAATTTTTCTTTCAACTTTTTTCCCTCATTAAATGGCCAACTAAGATCTTCTTGATGGCAAAATATAACATAATCCAAAATTGATTTTGAAACACCCATAGTTGATGTAAGTTCTATATCAACATCCATACATCGATTGCTTATTGATACCACCTTGTCTGAACCCTTGCTAAGTCTACTCAGGGTACTATCAAGAGTCTTCAATTTTGATGTACCAGTTATTTTAGAACATTCCAATGTTCTACATATTGTAATAACATTGCCTACTTTATCCACTATTTCAGCTTTTACTACAGCTCGGACCTGTATAAAAATAAGAATCCTAATGAAATTAACAGTAATAAAGTATACAATATAATAGCGAACAAATTTACCAAGGATGTCATTGTTAAGGTCGGGTCGTGTATAAAGAATTTTCCACGCTCGGAATTTGGAGGAAATTCGCCGCAAGTTGCATATTTCAGTGCCTCGATAATTGTTGTTTTCCCGGTACCATTTGGACCAAGAATAAGCGTTAGTGGTCGAGAAAAATTAATTATTGCTTCTTCACGTTCATCGCCGAAATTACGAACACCCCGTAATGAAAGTCTTCTTATGCGTGACATTGTTTTTAATTACAACACATCAAATAAATATAATAATTCTCGAATGATCAAGATAATAAATATAAAATACGTGTAGTTAGTACACGAATTTTATTGAAATATATTTAATAATAAATGTATAAGTATCTATAATTCAACGTCTATAATATTCTATAACCAAATGAGCGGGAAGACGCCGGTGGGATAATGTCAATGATTCGAAGGTTTTCGGTCTCAGCGCTGTCAGCGACAGAAAAACGAACTTTAGTTTGTGAGAATGCAACTCTACATAGAATTCCAATAATCACTCGTAATCGAGAAATGATCGGTTCCTGAGGTCGTTTGAAGTAACTTTTTTCTTAGCGTAAATGCCATCCTTGGCTTTTTTTACGAGTTACAGTAATACCTCACCATAGTACCCAACTGGAATGAGTATCCAATCCATAGTGGATTCTGCTTTTGGAGTATTTTATCAGCCAATCAGAGATGAGAGGTTTCTGTACCTTTGCCTATATTATTGAGCGGTTTGGTCCCGTATTCCGTCTTCGATTAAGCATTACTAATGAATTGTACTCGCTCCAAATTAGTAAAAACTTATCACTTTACTGTCAAGGTTTATGAGATATAAAATCTTGAAATCATGCAATTCAAATCCAAGAGTTGAGTTGATAATTGTTCATCTTTGACTCACGCGGAGTAAAATATGAACTTTCAAAATCGCTGATTAATGATCACACTGTTGAGCATGACTATTAAACTCTGTAATGCAAATTTGGTGGTCGAGTGAGTAAAATTGATTGTAATATTATTCATAAGTGTATCGCATTTATCAATCAGTTTTCATTCATAAAAATTAGTTGCGCGTAAATTTTCGTTACATAGGATTGCGCCTAAAATTTTGGTCGTCAATCAGAAGCGCGAGTGAATTGAATTCGGTTCGCCAATCCGAAGCACCCACGACCTAAGCACCTATGTTTGTTGTAACGTCTGCTAGGATGGCAGCGATAAAATTAATTTTCTCTTTGTTCATAAATTTGACATTATATGTAATTCTAACTGCAGCAGGGTAAGTAATATATTCATTGATTTATCTATAATTTGTTTATTGTATAATTGAACAATTGTTAATTTTATAAAAGTTTTATAACCTCTACTTTCATAAATTATTTGTTTGCAAAACTAATCACGGAACAATAAAATGAGTGCAATTAAAGTTTTTAAGAACAAGTAACTTTTGAGTATTTTAAAGAGATATATTTTTATTCTTACTGAATTCTGTAAATTTTATGAAATGTTTGTATACAATTTGTTGATGCTTTATTTATCGATTTATAATTATTCTTAATCATAAAGAATACAAAAAATATGTGTTTTCCAGGAGGGACTTTTATTCTATTTTAGGCATACCATCAACTGCCAGTCAACATGTAATAAAAAAGGCATATAGAAAACTGGCAAAAGAATTGCATCCTGATAAAAACAAGGATGATCCAAATGCTTCGCAAAAGTTCCAAGACTTAGGTGCAGCCTATGAAGTTCTCTCGGATAATGAAAAGAGAGAAATGTATGATAGATGTGGAGAAGAATGTTTGAAAAGGGATGGTATGACAAATAATCCTGATCTTTTCACAAGTTTCTTTGGAGATTTTAGTTTTCATTTTGGTGGGGAATCTCAACAACAACATGAAATTCCAAAAGGTTCTAATATTGTAATGGATTTAGCAGTTACTTTAGAAGAGTTATATAGTGGGAGTTTTATAGAGGTAAAATGTAATATGTAAAAAATATAATTGACCAAATCTTACTATTTTATATTTATTTTCAGATAACTAGAAATAAGCCTGTTATGAAACCAGCTAAAGGCACTAGGAAATGTAACTGTAGACCAGAATTTGTCTCTCGTGATTTAGGGAGTGGAAGGTATCACCTGGTGCAGCAATCAGTTTGTTCAGAGTGTCCCAATGTTAAATTTGTCACTGAAGAACGAGTGTTGGAAATTGAAGTAGAATCTGGTATGGTGGATGGACAAGATATTGTATTTATAGCAGAAGGAGAACCACATATAGATGGAGAGCCTGGAAATTTGATATTGAAAATACGAACACAACCGCATCCAATTTTTGAGAGAGTTGATAATGATCTTTATACAAATGTTACTATATCTATGCAGGATGCTCTGGTAGGCTTCAAAATGGAGCTGAAACATTTAGATGGTCACAAAGTGACTATTCAAAGAGATAAAGTTACTAAGCCAGGAGCTCGTTTACGAAAGAAAGGAGAAGGAATGCCTCATTATGACAATAATAATCTTTATGGCACTTTATACATTACGTTTGACATTGCATTCCCTGAAATAGAATTCACAAATACACAAAAAGAGGGTAAGCTTAATCAATTGAAGTTGTTTTTCTTGTGTATTGTTCTAATGCATCATTATTTTATATATTTCAGAAATAATACAATTATTCCAACAAGATACAGTAAATCGAATTTATAATGGAATAAGAGGAATCTAAGAATTTTAAATACAATGTATAGACAAAGTGACATTATAAACTGTGCATATAATTGAAGTGCATGTGTTGACATTGTGTGTTTCTATACCAGGTGATGTTTTCGCTTCCTTTGAATATTGTGGCACCAACAGGCTTGGTAGCCAATTGTTAGGTTCATTAAGTTGTATACAATTAGCATAACATAGGAATTACTGAGTACACATACTTCCTGTCTCAACATATAAAAATGGTGACTCTGTTATTGCCAATAATTTATACAAACGTCAACAATATATGCATTACATTATCTAAAATAAGTTATTTTATGTTTAATATGTATGAGTGATGTATGAATGTATTGTAAGAACAGAAGTTTTGCATTTAAACAGTGGAAGAGAACAGGTTTTAAATATTGAATTCTGTATATGTCAACTTTTTTATCAGCATTATAGGCAATAAAACATAATTCCATTGTCAATGACAAATAATACTGTTTAGTTATTTAACTGGCTTTTAAGGTTTTATTAAAAAAATGGTTACATTAAATTATACATTTTCCTTAGTTTACATGTGTTTCTGTAACACTTCTGTATTTGTGTTGTTTACAATATATAAGGGTACAGTTTTTTCATTCAGTACAACACAATTGTAACTTTTGTTCTTTTATTTTTTGTTGTATTTCACTGACTGACAGTGAATGCTTCAAGTTAATGTTTGTCAATTTCATAAATGTTGCAAATAAATTTTTTAAATATTTTCGACTTTATTCCACTTTAATAAAAACATATAATTATCATTTTAAATATGTATGCCATTAAATCATTAAAAAATAACAGAGTGGCATACATAGTATCGTTTAATAATATAAAGTTACTTGAAATTTAGAGAAAATGTATTACATTTTTAAATATCATCAAGTATTATCAGTATTTATCATATAATGCGTCTTAGATTCACAGAATATTAAAACAGAAGAAACCAAGCAAATCAAATTTAAACCCTTCTTTAAAAAATTATTCTAACTTCAACAAAGTTCAGAATATTTAAATTATAATATATACGTCAGAATGTATAATAAAACTTTTCTGTACTATCCCTATTTTAGTATAGGTGGATAAAAATAATTTTAATTTCTAGGAGATTTCACTGATAACTAAACATTATTCGATAATGCATTCACTGTTATGTTACAATTAAAACTTGCTTAGAACGCGTGCAAAGTACTTTAATATCTAAGACACTTTATATAAGAAAAGTGACATTAATTTATTGTTGTAACAAGAAAAGTTATATTTCTTTATTTTTATAAATTTATGTGAAAATTTTTGAATGAGTTGAAAGCAATTACAGTACAATCATTTTACTGTCTGAAATTATATTTGTGAAAGAAGAAACAAATACTACAAACGTTATGTTGTTATTATAGCAAGAACATTAAACACCTGTATAAATATACTGAATGAGGAAATTCTGCGAATTATATTATTTAATTGTTAATTAATAAATGACTAAAGTCATATCTAAACATTTAGGCAATATTAGGCTTTTGTTGAATTCAGTCCAAGTTTTCCAGTCCAAATCCAACGTCACATTTAATTAGTTTTATAAAAAAAAAAATCGCTATATACAGTGTATCTTTTTGACTGGTAATACAAAAATATATTATATATTATTTAAAATAAGAAAAAATTGTTAATATAAATCCTAATTTAATATCCAGAAAGATGGTGGAAAATACAATGACAATTTTGAGATCAGCTTTATTTCTGTTATTGTACTGTAAAAGTACTATTTTTTCACATAATTCTTACTAAGGCAAACAATAACTTTTGCAAATTATTATAAACTGTGTTGACTGCCATTTTTAAGGTCACACTGTTTACAAAAGTTATTTCATTTAGTGAAAGAGTACATGAAAAATCCATATAGAAATTTGTTTAAACAATTTTCATAAACCCTAATGATACTCTTGCATTATTATCTAAAAATATACACTGTATATACATACAGTTTGCATTGTATAAAAATGACTACAAGTGATCATCATCCATGTAGGTGATATTTCTATATGTTAAAGTAACACTCAAAAACCAAGAATAATGGATTCATTTTTGGAAAATGCATGTTTCCAGTGACTGCAATATGCACTGCAATATTTGACAAGGAGTGGTCCCCAAGTGTGACACTCACTTTTTTATGAGTAAAACTGAAATTGATAATACTCGTTTTTGTTTGTAGACGGCATATAGTTTCTAAGATATTTGATGTTAAAGTTGTTAGCAGAAAAACTGGAAAGATAAGTTTTCTACTATTCTCCGACCACATGTGAGCACTTATCTAGCATGCCTGAACGCGAAGCGACATAGTAGCTTATATTTTTGGCTTTATTACTAATAAATTTGATATTAAATGTTTAAAAAAAACTACTAACCGTTTCCACCCAAAACTGGGAATCATTAAATTTTATGTAAAATCATGTAAAAAAGTGTGCCACGTCTGGGGAACTTTCCTTCTTACGAGTCTATAACATGAATTTTTATGCCATTATTCAGTCTCGTAATAAATGATTGCCATGATTTACATTGTTGTACTCATTTAATCCATAGAAGTTAAACTCAATTTTAATTAAAAAAAATATAAACAAAATAAAAATATTTCATTTTATCATGAAAATTTTTATTATTTCTCATTACATGTCGAGAAATCATGGCAGTTGATTACAAAAACGTTACATCCAGAATAATGTACTATGTATATAAAAGATCTGATTTGTCAACTTTTCAAAATTGAACTAATCGTTTCAGATGATGTTCTTAAAGCATAAGATTGTTAAAAAATTCAATACAAATAAGAAATTGACTTGTTAACTGCTCTAAATGGAAACACACCCTTAAGACTAGCCAATCTCCTTATCCCAGCTAATACTGTCATCTTTCCAAGATTTAACAAACTTTGGATTATAATTTGTGAAATAAATGTAATATATTTCACAAAGGTAAAAGTATAGAGATCAATTGTGGCGAGATGGAATAATAGTGATATTTCTTGAAGCTTGAAACAGAGTTTAATAAACAAGGGACGATTGAAGGGACATCTTGCTTTTTATTCAAGTTTTCACAAAAACGTGCATTGCTATTTTTTTCACTATTTTACCAATATATCCTGATAAAAGCAAGACTGAATGTGTTTTTTGTTTAACCGATTCTAATTATAATTAGGATAATTTAGAATTTACCAAATTAATTCGATGCACCATTCAATTATTCAAATATTATCACATTTGGTTGTATTCACGCTTGTGAAATTTTGTTCACCTGCCGATAAAAGATTCATGAAAGAATATTTAGATGTGTAAATATATTTTGGAATATTTCTTTTTCAGGTTTCAGATTCACAAATATCTGACGCTTCGTTGGTTGAAAAAATGAAGAAACTTAAAATTCGAAGTTTTTGAACTAGTAAGTATATTACAAAATTTAGGAAATCTGCTTGAAATTGCTAAATCGCAATTGTCCTAACATCACATTTGTCATTGCATTTCTGTACATTCTTATACAGCTTGTACCAGAGGCCTTTTTTATCATGAAGGAAATCGTTCAAAATTATCGTCACTTTCTAGGGACGTAAAATAGATAATTTGTGATTTCCACTTACTTAAACAGTTACTTCGGTTTACCTCGGGCATATAACACGTTCCCAGCTTCGCGTTTCATATGTCGATTATGTACAATTTAAAAAACAAGTGTTATATATAAATCAAAACATGTATTTTAAATTAAAATTGTTTTGAAAATCGTACTGATACTCGTACACACACAGCACAGTATACTAAAGAGTTTCTATACTTTGAACGTACGAACCGTAAACGTGTTAAGTCGATAGTAACCTTGTCATAATTTTGGTCTTCGAATGCGCATTTTTCCAATTTTTTAATCGTTTATTTACGAAAATAGCATTCGCATCAGCATACATTGAACATTAAACCATTGTCATTTCACAAAGGGTTATTTTTTGATTTAGACGGCAGATACTCCAGCCGATTTCAAAAGTTCTTGTCTAGACAACGAAAATAGTTATAATCTCGATACTTGACTTGCATCACTTTCAATTCAAACCCTCCAAGTTTCGACAATTGATTCAATTTCATAAACTCGTTTGGCAGACATATTCTCCAGACCCTGAAAACCACCCCTTTACAGGGGGTACAGCACCATCGAAACTTCCAAAAATTCGCTTTTATTGTTAATTGTTTAAAGAATTATCTGTGAACATCTTAAAAAATGTTTCTAAATTTGTGTAAACATTTACAGAAGTTATCGTATCATTCTGATCCACATTCATGGAACAAAAGCTACAGAAGACGAATAAGATCATATAGCCGAAGCAGCTCTATTTGTATATGAGAACCATTAGAGCCACGAAACATTTTTCAAAACGTTAAGAGTTACATTTTAAAAAACGTTGTACGCCATAACAAAAGAATGGTTACATTCACTATGAATTGTTGAACCGAAAGTGTAGAATACTATGTTCCATAGAATAGAACTCGTAAATCATATCGAATCATTCTAGAATGATTTACAGGTTTCGCACTTCACTTTAATCCTTTCGTTGTATATATTTATCCATGGTCATTGAAAATTAATCCTTTCATTCTCGTAGATTAATCACAGATCAATATTGGTCGTCTTCTATCCTGTTTTTAAATTTAATATGAACTTTATCACAAATAATTACAAATAAATGAATTTAATTTGCAAAAG
>NC_135777.1:7800532-7810694 GCF_028453695.1 Augochlora pura
TGTATAATTTCCAAACACTCTGAATATTGACCTTCTAAAGCGAATAATAAATAATGCGAATTTACTAAGTTTGTTAAGTAGAAATAACTTTCATACTTATAGTAGAACGTTATATTTGTACTTATATTTCCATACAGTTCTGTGTATTAACACTATGTCGTCCGGCAACACCACAGTGGTGTAACGCGCAAAATATTGCTCAACGGCCGGCGACACCGCGTTGGTATCGTGCGCATGGTACCGCCAAATATGACATGGTGTTCTGTTGTTATTTTGTGTAAATAATAATATGTTACACACGTCAGCAAGTTTTTTGTTTTTATAAGTACTCGCGCCCTTTCACCATGGCAGATGAAAGAGAAGCTATAATTGTTGCGATGAATTCGATAAATTCATTCATTTGATGAATTCGATTAATACGATGGAAAAACCAATTACACAATAAAAAATATGAAAGTATAATGGACTGTACTAAATACATGAAGGAGGTGGATCAGGCAGACCAATTTCTGAGTTACTACTCTATATACAGAAAAAATATAAAATGATCAAAGAAGGTTTCTATATACCCCTGTCCATGTACCACAAAAGAACACTAGAATCTCCGATTTCATGATATTTTATTGAAAGTGTTTGAATCGTGGATAAAAGATCGTGCACCTGAGCAAACCTCGGAGGTTGCTGCTGCATCGCGTGCGTCCCATCACGATGCGATCGACAGACTTTCCGGTTAGCTAAAGCAACATCAGCCAATTCTCATTTCCGAAACTAACAAACGAAAACGCAAAAACTGCCACGCATGTTCCAAAAACAAAAAACAGAAAGACAACAATGTGCAAGTCTTGTGGAGTTGCGTTGTATCTTAGAAATTGTTTTGCATCGCATCATCTAAAAGAGAAATATTGAGTAATTACCAAAGAAAATATAAATAAAGAAATATGCAAATTAAACAAATTTTACATTTATTTACATCTGTATATTTTCGAAATTTCATGAAAATAAGGAGACAGGATTGAAAACTCCTGAGAACTAACGATAAGATTAGTAAAACTTGACAATTTATAATCTCCCGATAATCTTAAAAATGGCCGACGACAAGCGAAGTAATTTGAATTAGTGCTGTCGGCGCCAAGCGAAGAAAAGAAGACGTGCGGATAGCAAAGTGTTAAGAGTTATATTATCACTTACATATATACAGTTAACTAGGAAATGCCGTAACTGATTCTGTACATACTTTATTCTTTCTCAGATAATATGTTGCTTTTTCTGTTTTTAGTATTAACAATGAGGAATTGCATTGAAAGTCGTATAGTATTAATTTTAAGGAGAATGCTAATCTTAACATTGTTTACGGTGATAGTTGATAACAATTTCTCGACAAGTTAAAAGATCTTAAAATCTTGCAAACACGAGCAAAATTTTTCGATACGGTATTAGAGCTGCTATTTTATTTGAAGCCATGAATCTTGTTAAAGTAGACCTTTCGATGACTATTGCAATTTTTTCTACCTCTCTCGTGATAACGATTATAACATGATAACGATTTAAGATATATTGAGGAAAGAAGCACTAGATTTAACTGCAAAAGGTTTTGAATTATTTCATTTTATGAAAGTGGTTTATTGAAGGATAAACTTTAGGTTATTATGAAGCATGAAAATTCATTAAAGGTCTAGATATATACCAGTAATTAGTCTCGTTATGAGAAAATTTCAAACGGCATTTGATACTCTGATGCGTATATGACAAACATGTGAATGGGTTAGACCCATAGTGATTTTTTCCTCATTGTGAGAAACAAGGTATGTTTTTGTTTACTGACCAAGTTTATTGTTAAGACAATTTAGAGTTATGGTAATTTATAGCAATATAATATGTCTCACTTACTATTTTACCATTCTGGCATGTATATACATTCAACATTACATTTTCAAACAGAAGTCGAAATCATGGTAAATGTGTCTTATTCCACTATGATTTTAACATATACACACGTACAGTCAGTCCCATAAGTATTCGTACCCTCATTGCTTATAAGAGGTTGAAATCAAGGGACGCGTGTGAGATTTTGCAATAAACTTTTTATTATGAATGAACACATGCATAAAGTTTATTTATACCAAATTATAATAAAATTTATTAACTAATAACAAAAATATATTGATTTTACTCCTCATAGTACGTAATAACAGTACACAAAAGTATTCGTATCAGTGTAGATTTTGTCCAAAAATCGCATATTAGAATCGCTTTTTTACTTTTTATTAATTTTCTAGCATTTAGTGGGTCCACCTTTCTGCCTTATTATATTGTTTAATCGATTTGGCATACTTTCCACCAGTTTTAACGTAATATTTGGTTCAATACTATTCCAAACTTCCAAAATTTGTTTATTGAAAATTTCATGCTCGCGTAGTCTTTTATCTATCTCCGCCCATAAATTTTCTATAGGATTTGTATCTGGACTCTGAGGAGGTGTGTGTAAAAAATGAGAAACGTGAAAAAGTATCCACTCACGGACAATGTGAGCAGTATGCTTCGGGTCCTTGTCGCGTTGAAAATAGTAGTCATCTTCCAGACCAAGCTTAATCGCACTTGAGAGCAGATTTTCTTCGAGTATATTTTTATACTTTATCTTATCCAGAATTCCATTGATAAAGACAAGTTTACCCACTCCGGATGCCGCCATACAGCCTCACACCATCACGGAGCTTCCGCCGTGTTTTACATTTGGTTGCAAATTTTTTAATTCCAGTTTTGTATTAGGCTTTCTCCAAACTTTTCCTCTTCCGTCACAACCAAAAATATTAAATAAGATAATAAAAAGTTTATTGCAAAATTTTACATGCATTCCTTGATTTCACCAGATTTCTCTTATAAGCAATGAGGGTACGAATACTTATGGGACTGACTGTATGAATGAAAATTGTTTTCTACTGCTATATAGTTCAAAAATTGAATCATTAACTAGCTTTGTGGGAATAAGCATCTGATTCAAGTTGAAAATCTCACATGTTCTTAGCTCGAAGTTTTGGGAATACTATGCGGAACTGCAGCAAATAGAATCATTTCAGAAATTGACATTAACGTCGTTTAACACTAAACCTGCCATATCGGTTATTTTGATCTCATTCGTACTTTTAATTTTAAGATTGTTGACATTATAAAGACGCTTTTAAGGGGAATGGTTGAATATATTTCTTAATCCTAACGTACATTAAAATAAGATTGGCGAAATGTTTAAATAAATTCAGTCGTCCCGGTTTTATAAAATAACACATGCTAGTCACTCTTAATACTTGGTAGGTTTAGAATTAAGAGCTTCATTTAAATATCATTTCCTAAAATGATCTTTCGCGGGAATGCACAGGATACACAAGTAGTATTAGCAAACCACAGTAGGTGCCTACTGTACCTACAGTAGGTACCACGGTTTTGGGTGTGGTAATCGTGACATATTTTTATATGTTATTTTTAACATCGTTTTTTATGCCAAAGTTCCATTCAGACTTTTGTTAATCCTGATGAGTATTACACGTTGTAATAGAAAATAATGTAGCAGGCGAGGATGGGTTGAAAATAGAGTTCATCAAGGAGTTACTCGAGGAAACAGTGAAAGCTTGACATAGAGCAATGAACGGTTCACGGATGAACAGCAGGACGAAGAAAGAATTGAATCTGGCAAGAATATACCCGATTCATAAAGTGCGGGAGGAAAGTACGGCAGGGAACTATGGGGGGGGGGGGGGGGGTCCTATTGGACATAGGGTACAAGGTAATAATGAAAACAATAGGTAAGAGAATGAGAAAGTGGATTGAGAAGAACAACGAACTAGGTGAGGAACTGGAAGGATTTAGAGAGAAAAGAGGAACCAGAGATCAGCTATTTATGAATACTATGATAGGGAATAAATTGAAAAGGAAAGGAGGAAAGTTATACGTGGCATTTGTCGACTTTAAGGCTGCCTTTGACAAAATAGACAGAAATATACTGATAAGAAAAATCGAGGGGTTGAGACTCAGAGGAAAAATTGTGAGATGGATTGAAACGGCATATATAGGGAGACCTTAAACGAAGTGATAACGGCGAAGGGGTTATCGGAGAAATTTGTAACGGGGAAAGGAGTCAGGCAGAGGTGCCCCCTTAGCCCGACTCTCTTTAATGTGTATATAGACGTTTTGGAGAATGAGGTGAGGAGAAGGAATATAGGAGGTACAGTGATCGTTTGGAGAAAGGTTTTTGTCTTGAAGTTCGTTGACGATATTGTTCTACTTGCGGATGATGTTGAAGGACTGGGAGAAATGCTAAAATTGCTGGAAAGGTTCGCGGAAGAAAACAAAATGGAATTAAGTGAAAAGAAGACGAAAATAATGTTATTTGGAAGGGGGAGGTATAATTTTTATATATTCTGTACATTGGCAAAATAGAAAACAGTACATACCTTGAGAAGTGATGTTGAGGACAGTTCCGAAGTGCGCGGCCGGAAATTGGTCCGTGGTATAGGTGTTTATGATGACCAAAGACGTCAGCAGAAATACTATAATGCCTATTAGCCATCTTCGCAGCCGTAGCCGACTCTTATAAATCTTACTATCAAACTCGTAATTGAAAAGGCCACGCTGGTCATCTTGCACCTTCTCGCCACCGCGTAATAGTACCTAAACATAAAATATAATGATATTAATAATGTAAAGTACTGTGGAACCAAACCATTATTCAAAAATTATATATCATAGTCGATATATTGAAATCTGATATGGTAAAATTATAATTGAATGCACATTTCACTTCGCAGTCGAAGCCATTTTAATTCAAAATCCAAAGTATTTTTTCTGGCTTATAGAGTTTTCATTTTAAATATATTATATACATTTATATACATTAGGGAATTGAAGTTTGTGGCTCATGATACAGTTAACAGTCCTGAACAATTTTTTGAATATAAATCAATTTGATAAAATTTATTTTGAAACGTGGCATGACAATTTTTAGTGGTTCTTTAGAGTCACCAATCGACCGCAAAATGTAATAAAACAGGAACTTAACAAGAATTTCATCTTCGCATGTAAGACTTAATTGCGTAATTTGAAACATTCATATTACAGTGCCATGTGAACGCTTGTTTTCACGCAAAGGCCACTTTCGACGAATATTTTCAGGCAAATGCTTTACGACGCTCAAATAATATTCTTTATTGGCCGTTTGACAGTCCGGAAGTAATTCCGAATGAATAACATCACGATAATAAAAGAAACCAGTTAGCCTGACCATAATTCTTTAGTATCTTTGACGCAGCTTTTGGGTTTTTATTCAATTTTGAATGATTTTGATACTGTAAGGACCTTCGTCACGAGGAGTTTTCGTCAGTGTAAATGACCGGCGTACATGCAGTGTTTCACGCAACTTGCACACCTCTTTAACTTCCAAAGAACGTGTTGTACGAAAAAGTTTTCTATACAAAAGTTGCATTGCTTATACGTGTATATTATGTAGTGTATTTATTTTTTTCTAAGTGGATGCATATCTGAGATTTGGAGGTCAACTTTGTTTTTCCTTCAATGGAATACAGTGTCTTGTACGCCGAAATATGGAAGTGTCGAATATTGAGTAACAAAGTATTGACCTTCATTAGACCTAAACGCAATAATTAACGAGAAATTTCACTTCATTTCACAAAATCATCTTCATTTCCCTTTATGATGTATTTCACGAACGTAGGAGTCACTGAAAATTGGCACGAAAAATATTGTGAAAATTGGAAAAATTAAAACGAATTCTTTGCTCGACTGTTCTTTCCATTGTAAAAACTACAGCACATGTTTGAGGTCGACTGACACGAACAGCTGTTTTAAACGCAGCCGTTAATGGATCGCGATCATATTCTGCGTCACAATGGAGTATGGTAGTGTCTAGTTCATACAAAAAATTGTTTCGATACGTGCGTCGCAGAACTTTAGAATGAGAAATTCCCGGTACTTTATTACATAATGCATATGCACCTGCTGAAAGTTTCACCGAAATCGGTTATCGCAGCGACAAGAGACAGTCATTAAAAGATGATAAAATCACTGAGTTTCCCAGAGTTTTCGGCGAAGATTTTATTGTAGTACGCGTATAAGTCGCCGAGACCTGAAAAATGCGCTGTTTTAAATTTTAACTGTATGCTCAGAAAAAATAGTTGAAAGATGTGTTTTTTTGTTTCATTTTCCATTCCATCCAATTACAGTAATGTTTCGATTTCTGTCGCAATTTTTCGGTTCTACTCCTGTCGCGGTGCTATTCCTACGCCACTGTAATTTATCGATTTCTTCGCTACGCCGATGCCGAAGTTCGACGGAGTCGATGAACACGTGTGTCCTTTGACTCTAATTCCCGGAAGACAACTCATAATACTATAACAAAACTTTTTTAATTTTAAAATTTTAAAACTGAATTTCTTTTTAACATATTGCTGATAATTTTCTGATTAAAATGAGACTAAACATGACATAATTTTACCGTTTTCTTCAATAACCGTGACGTGTCACAAAGTTAAGATTTCTAAGAGAATTTCATAATAGCATTTCGAAAAAGCCTACAGGCAGAACGTGCCGTAAACCGGGATAATCCGAAGGATCATTCTGGTCGTGTACGCAACGGTACCGAAACCGTAGGAGGTTGACCTGGACGATTTCCCATAGCAAATTACCAATTTATTAATAATTAGCAATTAAACCATCTTTCTATGAATCTGCAAACCATTTTTTTCGTTATCGGTGCTGAGTTTCGACGAGCTCGTATCTAAACAGCTTCTCACTGTTCAACCATCCTTACTCCAAGGCCCCTTCAAATTCCAGGATTGATGGAAAAAATACAGTAAATTGTTCCGCCACACTTTCCGTCAAACGCGTAGAATTCTAAATGTCTCGAAATCGAAGCGATCTCAAAACCTACCGCATCGAAGTCGTCGCGATGCTTACAGTTCCTGTCGCGAATGCGTGTCCGATTGATTCACTTGCGGTCGCGACCTCGAAGCGATTTTCTATACTTACCGTCTCGAAATCGAGGGAATATTTGCACCTATCGTCTCGAAATCGAGTCAGTCTTTACATCTACTATCTCAAAATCGAAATTAATATCTATACTTTTCTCGAAATCGAAGCCATCTGAAAACCTACCGCGTCGAAGTCGTCGCGATGCTTACAGTTCCTGTCGCGATTGCGTGTCCGATTTGATTCAGTTTCTGTCGCCACCGTGTGGCCGATGGCGTGTAGAGAAGGCTACACTTGCTGTCGCTCGAATTACACAATACCATATATAGCATTGTCTTTAATACTTCTTTTTGACTTTAATACTTCTTTTATAATTACGAATCGGTTTTTTTAATGTTTTTTTCGTAAATAAAATAAAATACTTGATTCGTATAATGAATAAATACTGTGTAAAATATGTCGTGTTTGGTATCATTTTAATTGGAAAAATCTGACCAATATATTAAACAAATTTTCATGTATAAAAAATTGGAAATAAGAAAGTTAAGTAATCGTTTTTATGCTAGCGTTACAATGTATGTATTCATAGTAATCTACACCGGCATGCGGCGGCTGCCTCTCCAGGTTACAATGTAGTTTCGCTCGCCCCGAGTCTCGTTCCATCTCTTTCTTTTATGAGATGTCCCCAAATACAAAGGCGAGCCGCGACGATCGATAATCATGTCTTCGGATTCAGTTCGTGACGACTTTCGATTCCTACTTGGCGACAGGAACTGAATCATTACTGTACACGGGCTTGACCAAATTCATTAATCTCCTTTTGGAACAGTTATTTCATTTTTAAAAGATGTCCACACATGTTAGTTCACATTTTACATATCCCAACCGGTTACAACATTTGCAAACATTTTCCAGCACATTTTCTCGTAATGTGATCCTTTTGAACTAATGTTAGAAAAATTATTTTGTTTACGGTTGTATACTATTTCTTTATTGGGTTGGGTGGGGGGGGGGGGGGGGGGGTCTTAAAGTATTTGTGCACCTTTCGAAGCGGAATACCTCAAATAAATTTATAATTTGTTTCTTTTAAATATTCAATTACCTAAACTTCCGCAGTCTGTTAATGACATCAAAATTGCCTCTTCGTAATATTCCATTTCTATAAATATTTTTTTATATTTTTTATAATTTTCGAAATAGTCAAGGCACTCACGCCAAACATTTTAGATGTAAAAGGTGGACGATAAGTTAGTTACTATTTCGATGAAATGGCTTAATTATATCATAATTAAGCCATATCATTAAGGAAAAATATTATATGAATGGCATTAGATAGATTCATTCCTTATTTTGAATTAAATTCGGTTCAATCCTCGGAAAGTCGATCTTGACGCAGATACGTGCAAAGCGGACACTGGGTCAATTCGGACCCATAAAGAACTTTCTTACGGTATGTTTTTTTTTAAACTAACATTTATGTAGAGATTTTGTGAGACAACACACACATAAGTGGCAGGCAGTAGGGAATACATTGAGTTGCTCGTCAATAAAGTTGAGTGCGCGCCTAACTCGAATTAAGCTTCTTGTCGAAACAGTCGTTAGCTACAATGAACAAAGTTACATTAACAGCGTCAATTGTCGAATCTTTAAGTTTCAAGGGAATTAAAATTCTCTATAGGACCAAATGTTTCACAGGTCCAGCATGGACGCGCAGAGACCGTAATTGTGGTAATTTCGATTTGGATCAAAGAGATTCACTAGGAATACGTAAATAGTCGGATAAAAAATAGCTGAGTGTGTTCCCGGTCGCTTAAATCCTTTTGATTTACTTTCGAGGTTTGTGTTGTAGACCGGTTCATAATTCTAATAAAGATTGGTTGAATATGGCATCTGAAAATTGGCTACACAGCGAGTGTTCCGCTTATAAGGAATCGCGGCCCATCAGTTTTATATTCTACAGAAAAACTATCCATAGCAGGCAGTTCTCTGAAAAGCCATTACTTTACTAAAGTTTTATCTGTTTATTTCGTTATAACCTACAGCTGCATACAAATGTTAAACCATTATCGCATTCATAGATTTGTCTTTAGATAGAATTTTACCTTTCTTTATTTCCCTTTTTTCAAAATCGGATTTCTCTCTTTTTTGAAAACTCGTGAGAAGTAACGATTAGATTAGTAAAACTTGACAATTTATAATCTCCCGATAACGTTAAGAACGGCCGGCAACAAGCGAAGTGGTCTGAATTAGTGCTGTCGGCGCAGAGCGAAGTTGTAAGATACGCGCCGACGGCAGTGTTAATAAACTATTACTGTTATTGTCATCCTACGTTGTTTATGTCGTTTTTTATATTACCACGGAAGTTTCGTGGGATTTCCAAATAATAATTTGGAAACATAAATTTTTTAACATAAATAGGTTAATACTCCTATGTAAAGAATACTTAGATGCATCAGCTGATGACATTCATTAATCATTTAATTTTTCAGTCAAATTTTTATTGTTCCTTATAATTTGAACTATAACTTAATGATATCGTTACTCAAATGATTATAATCCTTTACTTTGAAAAATGTTTTGGTTAGTTTTTGTGCGTCCTTGCACACTGTGTAGCGTTCGACGGTAGATGGTTAAGAATCCAAGTTTTGATTGGTAATTAATGGTATTTACATTGGGCAATTTAAATTTTTATGGAGAACAAGTATTCGGGCCGGTGAATGCTACATCGAATAGACCAATGATGGTTTGTTTAAAGTGTTACGAGCCGAGGGCCACTGCACACGTGGCCGGAGGTAAATGAGTTTGTGCGGAAATTTGGGAGGAATTCGTGGACTGGCCGATGTCTCTTTCATCAACGGGTCGCCGCCTTAGTAGGAAATTGCGTGGACTGGCCGTTGCCTCTTTCATCAACGGGTCGCCACCTAGGTGTAGGGATATTTCACGGACTGAACGTTGCCTCTTTCATCAACGGGTCGCCGTCTAGGTGTAAAGGTAGGGTAGGTGTGGACTGGCCGTTGCCTCTTTCATCAACGGGTCGCCACCAGGTGTAAAGGTAAAAGGTTTCGTGGATTGGCCGATGCCTCTTTCATCACCGGGTCGCCACCTTAGTAAGGAATTCGTGGACTGGCCGTTGCCTCTTGCATCAACGGGTCGCCACCTGGGGGATAGGTTTGGTTCGCGGACTGGCCGT
>NC_135777.1:7810794-7841112 GCF_028453695.1 Augochlora pura
CCGTTGCCTCTTTCATCAACGGGTCGCCACCTGGGGGATAGGTTTGGTTCGCGGACTGGCCGTTGCCTCTTTCATCAACGGGTCGCCACCTGGGGGATAGGTTTGGTTCGCGGACTGGCCGTTGCCTCTTTCATCAACGGGTCGCCACCTGGGGGATAGGTTTGGTTCGCGGACTGGCCGTTGCCTCTTTCATCAACGGGTCGCCACCTAGGAGGAAATTGCGTGGACTGGCCGGTGCCTCTTTCATCACCGGGTCGCCACCTAGATAGGAAGTTGGTTTCGTGGACTGGCCGATGTCTCTTTCAACACCGGGTCGCCATCTGAGTAAGGGTAATGGGGTTTTGGATTGACTCTAATTTTGCCTCGTAACTTCAAAGAATTATTAGTAGATACACCTCGAGCAGTAAAGGTGTATCTTTGTGAGATCGTTACCAACAACTGACTCGAACTGGGAGATGGAAATGAAATAACTTGTACACTGAGTTGAAAGTAAAGACTAATATAATCTAACAACTTCAATCTATTACAAGTGCGTAAATGTAGTGTAAGATTCGCGATGGTCCTAAGACACGCTCCCTGGTTTTCGCACCAAGTCGGCGGGGGTTAACTATTGCTCGAAGGAGAACTTGGCTCGATCTTGCTACGTCTCGCGTCGCGATTTGACTTGAAACTGCCCGCTGAGAATTTTTTTTTTTTTTTTATTATATCTGTGTGTTGAGGTTAGGAGAACCGTTCCTGAGAGCGATGGCCCTCTTACCGATTTGGATGAGGAGTGGATGCTTGTGGGATTACCTTCATGGGGTGTTAGCTTATGTGAATGTCAATTATGTTGGAGTGGGGAAAAAATTTTCAAAGAAAACCCCTATAAAAACTGCCCGCTGAGAAGAAAAATCTCAGCCCTTTTATACGCAGTGGAACCTGGAAAATTCGGTAGTGGGGACTGGGCCTACGTGACCCAGATCACGCCGCGTATGGTTCTAAGATTCGGGGATGTGTGGCCCTTATTGAACTCGAGCCCCATATGGTAGATTAGATGTTATATTTTTAAATGAAAGGGTCGCGTTCACCGCCGACGTTATCTCGCATATGCCTTCAAGAAGGAAAGAAAAACGTCGTGAGAAAATCTCCGTACGTAACAAAAGTAATATTATTTACTGTTTACATCAATAGAAATAATTTCTGAATATTTTTTAAAAAAAATTTATATTGAATGTAAATATTATACCGTTAACTGAAAGACAAACAATGGAAAGGCGTGTTTTTACACGATCGTGCTATTATTCTCGAAGGAAATAGGAATGCGGTACAAACAGCAACAAATTCTGATGTTCATTAGCGTGATTGAAAAGGTATTGTGCGGTGGGAGTTACTGCCTACTAACTCAGCTGACACTGATAGGTACTACACTCATCTCGACAATCTCATTGTGATAATCGACTGGAAACAACTGAATCGATTAACAGGTGCAGTGTTATTTATCACCGCGATGAGGCCGCGGAACTCTCCGAGTTTACGAAATTAATTATCAACATTTGATAAGGATATTCCAGCATATTATTACAAGATTGCTATTCATTTTTATAATTAAACAACTCAATGATTGCTATCTGCTCGTTACATGCGGAACAATCTGTATATGCAGGGTGTTCGTCTATAAATTTCCAAGCAAAAATCTCGTAAAGGCTTGAAGTTATAAAAGACTTGAATCAGAGAAATTTACATCCGAGTTATTTGCCGAGTTATTAATTTCATTTCTTTTCTTAATGCTTACATATAATATTTTTTGTATATTTAATTAGTAGAGGACATTTGCAATTAAAATGGTATCGCATTACAAACTAAGTAGTTCATTAAATAATGAAGTATATTAGATAATCAGATTATATAGAGATTATAGGATTATATATAGATAGATAATAAGATAATTAGAATGTATTGTATAATAATAAAGTGTATTAAATAGTAGGGCAGTTTATTTTTTATAGTACAACCTGGAAGACAAAATGTAACAAGATACGTAATTCTAATCATAGAACATAATCATTGACTTTAGATTCGTCTAAATAATTTGTAGAATATAAAGGTCTTTTCTTAACACATATTCGTCTGCATGACGAAAATTCGTCATTTGTATATTACGGAAAATAATTGATTCTCGTTCTTTTAATTCTAAATAAATTAAATTCTAATCTTTACGAAACAGAAATAATTTTAACCAACGATTTGAATGAGTTACGTTGTTTTTATATAGACTACATCATGTCTTCAAATAGTATAAAAAAATGCCGGTATTTTGTGAATGACGGTGAAAAAAATTACCGAACTAGTGTTAGGCTTCGTAATATTTCAAATTTGCATTACTAAAGACGTAATACAAATTTCTACTTTAATATTTCAGATTTAAATTATCTTCTAAATGGTGCATAATAACAGTTTTTAATAGGATACTATTTTAACTGCAAATGACCTCTACTAACAAAATACGTAAAAAAATAATATGTGTATGCGTTTAAAAAAACGAAGTTTAATTTCATAATTCAGGAAGGTCATGAATAAAAACAATAATTTACATGCACCTTGTAACAGTTCTAAAAACATATAAAATTTTTTTTGAACTTTTTTTTATAACATCAAACCTGTACCAAACATTTGCTTGGACATTTATAGACGGAGACTCTGTGTACATGATACGAGTCTTGTATGCATGCTATAATAAAAACATGGCATTTGATATGGTTAATTCGAAAATTAAAAACGTGAAGATCTTACGAGGGATCGAATATTTTTTGAAAGATTCGTTTTCAATAACTGATGTAATGAGTCTTGCTCTTGTTACAGGGCTGGGTGACTATGAACAATCCCTCATACACAACAGTCAAAGCCAGGATATAGCTTCCATAGACTAGCTATCCTTGGACAAAATTCTCTAGGATGTTCGTAGAGGGTGAGTACAAAATAATGATCACCATGACGTTAGATGGAAGACTGACATTATTTCGTTTTTGGCAGCGCAACGTACAAAGCAACGATCACCATGATGTTAACGGGAAGACTGAGTTTATTTGGTTTTTGGGGACGGTATTTATACACCCTGATTCTTGGGTACTGCGTGGTAGCTTATTTTGGAAGTTAACGTGAGCCTAAGTGGTCGGTTAATCAGAGCATTTTAGGATGGAGCGATTGATCTATACCGGAAAAGGCTACATAGTTTGGGCGGAACGACAATGTGGCGCCGATTGAGACACTATTACTGTGGTTTTGCAGATAAAAAGATTGCATAGTTCACGCGACAATATAGTGCCGGGAGTGACATTATCCCAGATGCTGGCGACAGGGTGCGTCACACTCTCGCAAGCTCCTCGCAAGAGTGGTTTTCGTGCATCTACTTAAAATGATGTGTTCGTGAGTTCCACCGGCAAGTGCAAGTACTGTAATTATTTGGAAACTACTAGAGATCAGCTTCGACTAACGGAATTCTTGAGTTATAGACACTTCATCTTTTTCATTAGAAATTTTAACTCTGTTGGGATATCTGCCTACTTTGTATATTGCGATCTCTTGAATTTTTTACTGTAACGTGCGATAAATACTTATAAATATTTTCCACTGCACTTTCGGACAGGGTGAAATTTTGCGTTATCGCACGATGATTTTGTTGCGACGCAACACCAAAGGTCGAACGTACCTAGCCATCCCTTTAGGAATTAAATCATAAACGTGCGAATAGACCGGCAATAGGTAAAAAATCCTATGAACGAAACGACTTTACGACTACCGTACTTAACACGTTCCGTATCAAGCCATTTGTTGAGGAGTCGTCAGATGGATGACTGAGTTCCTCTGAATATTGCACTTGGTGCCTACTAAACTCGAAGGACCACCCACTGATGTGGGACTAAATGATTGATCTTAATTTTGACGCGCAACCTAACCGTTACGCGTATCTCTATATCTTCTGCACTGTATTGTTCTGATCTATACTGTTTAACTGTTTGCTCTATTCTGTCTGAAGTTCTAATCTACTCTCTTTGCTGTTTGAATCTGTACTATACGATGTGCTAAACTGTTCTGATTTTCGCGACTTCTGCCTCAATCCCTCTTTTGGGCCTTAAATGCCCCTCCCTTTTCCGGAGTTGAGGAAAACCTAGCCATCCCTTCCAATGTGCCCGAAACACGTTGTCCGTGGTGGGGATGACTGGGTGGGGCGCTTGCACTCGCGGGTGAACGGATGTTTTGGCAACGCGTGGAAAGTTTAGTTAACCAGGATCGCCGATGCCGATACCTGGCGGCCGATTCCCTTTTTTCTTAGTCTTGGGACTTTATGGCAGAGCTTCTTGGACCTGTGAGACTAAATAATGGCATTACCTTCATTATCCTGAAATCTATTTGATGTTATGTGCCACATGTTGGCTGCGGACCGGCCCGCTAAAGAGACTGCAATAACCCTAAATGAATTGCTGAAAAACTCATAGACGATCGGCCATACCATAAAGTCATTTCTAAAACAATTGCCTTAACACCATTTTTGTCTGACTTGTCGTTCAGGCCATTTGATATTTTGACTGAAAATTGATATATTAAATGTAATTATTAATTATTGTATATATAACAAATAAACAAACTTATGTGTTTTGTTCTATCCTGCATTTCGTATAATGCATCATTTCTTTGGTTGAAATATATTTTACAGAATTACATTTGTCATAAAATATATGTTTTCAGCGCATTAAATAATTATGACTGCGTGTATTAAGTTTAACGTGTACCACCGGTGGTACATACTCTATGGCACGTAACGTGTTAAAGAAATTCGACTCGACGAACGGACAACACGTGCGACAGGCCCACAGTGCCGTTGCACGGACAACCATTCATAAATTTCATTTTAACAGACGGAGAAGACACAAACCAGAACTTTCGACTAAATGTCCCACGCCTCATTCCAAGTCCTTCCGACACACCCACCTCCAATCAAAAACGCTTCATTTCCTCCACCAAAAACTACCCCCCACCAATCTACAGAAAACCGAGGTGCCAACAGACAGAACACAACGAACGAATACAGAACGAAATTCAAAGTCGACCATAACGCATACAGAACTAAAAAAAAACTTGAACATAATGTAACAGTGTAATATTAACAACGTGTAAATAGAAACAAGCAAGCGTCTTCATCACTACAACATTGTACCAAACGCGTACACACATTTAATATTTTCCAGCAATTGGAACATTCAAGTGGCGAACCTGTGATATGAAATTATTTTTCTTTCGGACACTGCTGATTGTTTGATAACAACTTCATTATGATAACGTATATCGCTTGCAGCAGCAAGGTCGTACGTGTATGCAAAGCAAATGTTTACACTCGATAGCCTTAATACGTTGAATGCCATGCCCATTTTACAGGAATTGTCCGTGGCGCCACGATGAATTTTCTTTTATGCGATACATATAATGTCACATAATAAAACTATATTTCATGTATAAATAAAACTATTTTCAGATGTTTTATAAGGCATTCATTTCCTCACACCACTACATCAACGATGATAATAATAAAAAAAATTATAAGTATTGTCATTTGTTTAAATTATATATATTTTCATCAATCCGAACGCGCCGGTCACCGGTGGCCCCCATGGCGTCACTGCCAAGTTCAGTGCCGGTCACCGGTGACCCCCGTGGCATTCAATGTGTTAAAAATGTTATTCTATGTTACTATCATTGTTGAGGATTGCTGAGCGAGGGTTTCATGGCAGGGGGCCATGTGCTTGGGACCCTTGGAATCGGCTAGGGTATGGGTCTGTCACCCGCTTCTCTAGAAAGTAGTTTTACGATTGTTCCAAGGAACATGGTCGAAACTCTTGGCCATTAGCGGTATTCCCCCGCCATAAACGCGGGACCCTATGCCCATAGCGCGGCGCGGATCGCGGAAAATGGCACGTTCTGGGACAACAGGCAATTAAGGGAATGGGATGTAGATGTCGGGAATTTTCCAGGCCCACGCGCGACCTGGAACTCCCTGGCAAACGTTGCGGCACTGCCCCTTCCTAGGTCCCAGGCGTTGTCTTTTGGGCTTGTCGCGATTGGGCGGCTTTCCTCAGCACCCACCCCTAATTTGCAAGAGTAGGGCGGACCGAGGTGTCGTTATCGGCGAACTTCGAACCGCACGCCAGATACATTTCGGAATACAAAGATACAACTTGAAATAGACATAGCTTCGAACTCTTAGACATACTAGCAACTCGTAATAATCTTGAATACATTCCATGTATCTCCACCGGAGAGTGTAAATATATTTGTTGTTAATATTCACGGTGTAAATTTGTTCCTCCTGCTAGTGGAGGTTGTCCTTCGAGTTAGTCGACACAACACGTGTAAATTTCTCAAGGCTCGAACGATTTGCTAAAATCAACCGCGAGCATCAACAATCACGTTTCTTTATGAAAAATCATCTGGTGCTATACTTAGACGCCGGATACTTATGTGGCGTGAAAATTAAATCATTTTTTATATTTTTTCAATGGTCAACGTAACGTTTTATACAAAAACGAAAGTTTCTTGTATCTTGACACTTATACATATACTGCAAAGGATATTTTCCTTTCCATGTATTGAAGTCAAAGTTGTACCAGTGTCCGAATACTTTTGGAAGTCAGTGTAGTGGTATTTTATTTTGAATAGAAACAAAACCGTGGTTGTAATGTTAAGTAAATAAAAATTACGTTAATTTCAAAGTGTGTCCACGTTTCTCACCGTAGTAATCAGGTGTTCACTTACGTAATCGTGTCCTTCTATAATTTGCTAATTTTTCTATTAAGTGCGGTTTATGTGTACAAAAGTGCAAATATTAATTTCAGTTTTCAACTAAATATTCTATGTATCATAAAATACAACTCCCGAGTACATAGTAATATTACTACTACGACTTTGATTTAATAATATACATATAATGCACTTCATATCCCGCCATACGAATAATAAAAATTTTAAACTATTGGTGTTTATCAATTATCGCTATTTACGATGAAAGTTGATAACTATTTTATTGTTACCGTACTGCAAGGTATTTGATTGTAAAGCAACACATCCTTTGTATCACCAATTATACCTTCGACTACGCCATAACTAGTGTAGATATATTGTAGATAGACTGTGATACATATTTTTCGATTATATCATAACCGAACTACCGCCTTCAAAATAAAATAGGAACTAAATAACACCATGTCGTATGAAGAGTCACTCTTATTGGACCTTAACTACAACACTCTATAGGCTAGGCAACCACATAGAGTATCCGAAAAAAGTATTCATACACTACTAGGTGCTCTACATTGAACGGCGATAACATTATTTATAGAACATTAATATAACAATGAAATACATTAAAATTTAGGAAATTAACACAGCCTTCAAATGATATAGTATTTCATTAAGGTTTAAACATTTTACTACAACATATAAAAAAAATTCTTAGCTGTGAAAGACTTGTACCACTTAGTCTATTGTACAAGATCGTTTAATTTCAATTATAACTTAAATATCACTGAAAATATATTTTTCATGAATCCAATTTTGTTTGTAAATAATAAGAAGAAATAAAGTAGGAGTACAAATTTTTATTCTAAACGTTAATTATTTTTGTATATATTTTATATATCGCTTATTTTGAAAGTAGTATGAGTCGATTTAAAAAAAAATGATATATCACATAATTAGTGATTAATTTAGTGTAAACTTTTTATTTATAATTATTAAATAGTTAACACATTAAAGGCGGGGGATCTTGACGAAAGTATGCTAGGTGAAACCATATTGAAGGATTTCAAAATTTACTGTAAGTAGAATTTGAACAACCGAACAGCTTCAAACCACAAAACATACTAAATACAAATGTAAAGTGGCGCATGGATTGCGCAATGTGGTTGCAAACCGTACTAATACGACTCCCGCCTTTAAGCTACAGTCGAGATAAGTCGTAGTACTACGACTTCCGCCTTTAATGTGTTAATATCGTACAAAATACCAATATCATTATTTTATTGATCAATTTTAAATTGAATAAAGCATTGAAATTTTTTATGATATTAAATATTTACTAGTTATAAATAAAAACTTTACACTAAATTAATCACTAATTATATGATATATCATTTTTTTATCATTTTTGGACTTACCCCACTTTCAAAATAAACTGTCCACTTGATAGATCTTTATTTGTCACCTTTAGTATCGGGCACTATGCATGTTGATTATAACTGTAGAACACAAAGAAAATAATGCAAGTTGAAGAAAATTAAAAAAAATACTCTAATAAATGATAGTTTTTCGGATTTGATTGCAGCTTTTATTAATATGAAGTAATTTAGACGAGGCTACAATTGAGCGGTAAATTGTGCAGAGATAAAAAAAGAGCGCTTGTAGAAAAATTAAGACGTGCGGTTTGCGACAATGTGCTGTCCAAATTTTCCAGAACATAGATTTTTTTAACGTACTTTACACAAGCGCATATTACAGCAGCAGAGCAACGGCACGTGTACGTGTTTTTTTTTAACGAAGTGAACCGTAAACGCATCGCTACTGCTATACGCTACTATAGTACCATTTGTACCCGCTTTTAATACGTACGTACACAATTTGCATTCATCGCAGTACATACTTGTATTCATGCATTATTATTTTTATTTCATCATGATATACCTCTGGAATTTTCAAATAGGGAGGAAATTTCAATGTCCACTGCGGTTATTTTCATTAATGATAAAGAAAAACACGACTGTATAGGATGTAAGAAAAGGCTACGTCATGGCTACTGCGACGCATCCTGCCGCCTCCATCCTTTGGACCTGCGGAACCGCTGTGATAATGTTACCCCGGCGCCATACTGTCGCACCACTGAAATTACGCACCTACGAACCCGCCGCAACAGGGTTACGTTTGGTGAGATATTGCGCGCCACCCGAACTATGCAATCTTCCTACCTGCAGAACCACCACGATAGTGAATGTCTACTTTTATGAGCATTTGGGCCGAGGCCAGTTCTGACTAGGCGAAGCATGACAGTGTTATTATAGGCTTCCGTTCTGGAGAACGGCCCGCTCCTCGGGGATTACCCCCATATCAGTAAAGCCTGCCTGATGTTATGGGCAGTCCACCATCTAGCATGCCACTACCAAGGAAGCGTTTGATGTAGATGTTGTATCAAACTTGAACTTGGAAAAACCCTGCCCTCAACGATTAGGCGTCATCGGACAAGTTGGGCTTACCCTTACGGGAAGCGGCTCGTTTATTCACCCATGCCCGTCGCTTTGCGCCGTGCAAAGGTGTTCAGCGGGGACTACGAGGTGGTAGAATTGTTGGCTTGAAGGTTGGCTTGGACAATAGTCGTCGCCGTTGAACCCTAGACCTCTTGGTATTAAAATCGCCTGCATAGAGATCTCAAGGTTTGGTGTTTAGTGTACATGTTCGTTTGTTTATATGTGTGCGTGCGTTTGTTTTACTCTTTGCTTTCTACGCTTGCCCATAGTGTTTTATATTTCCGTTTTCAGTTATACCCTGCGTGTTCTAGTTATAGTCCATGATTCTTCTTTCCTTTTAAGTATGTTTCTCATGGTGTTAGAATCGGCGCCACATTGTCGCACCACCAAAACTCTGTAACCTTCTCCAGTCTAGATGAACCAGTCGCTCAGACTCAAATCGTCCTGATTAACTGAGCTCTTAGGACTACATGAACTCTCAAAATAAGCAACCAAGCAGAATCCAATAATCAGGGTGTATTAATGCCGCAAAAGTAAAATACAGTCTTGCATGTACATAACCTTATAGTGTTCGTTCCTCTGCACCCTCTTCTACGAATATCCTACGAAACTATACTTAAGACATAATCTATACTTTTAGATCGACGGAGATCTGTAAACCCTTTGTAGTAGGAGCCATTCCAACTACTAATCCAAAATATTTATCCAAACTCATAGTGTTTCTATTGTATTTTATATAACCTGGAGCATTTTTTTTGTACATTATGAATTTCATTGTTAAGACTCGTGCAACAATTGAAAGCTCTTAACTAAATCTTTTTAAATATAAGTAAACTTGATAAAAATTATTTTGAAAAGTGGCATGATCATTTTTAGCGACGCCTTAAAATCGCCATTCGACTGCAAATGGTTAATAATACTTTCCGCAAAAGTGATCTTAGCCATTTTTCTCAAGGTCAAATCTGTTATTATTACATCTTATTCTACTTATCGAGAGGAGCAAACTTACAAAAGGAACCGTATTGTATCCCCAAGCAACTATTTTCCCAAAATGTAAGAAAAATCTTATTTCTTAAACTATTTATTATTTTACATTAAAGATATGTGGTATCGGGAATATTTCGGCACCCTGTAGATAATTTTAAGAGTAGTTTTAAGGACATAGTTGTAAAAAGGAAAGCGAAGTTAACCTGCCTCAAGCTGCGAGTACCGATGGGCCGAAGGCCCATCGGCGACGCGAATGCCCAAATCTGGGGTTTGTAGAAATTGTTTGTAGAAATAGGAAAGGGAGGCAGGTATATATAAAAAGCCGAGCCGAGATTGAAACGGGAGATTCTTGTGTTGAAAGTCGTTGCGAAAGGGTCGCAAGTTAAGTTGTAAAAAGTAGAGAGTCGTCGTGGTCGTATAAAGTCGAAAGTTGTATTTATAAGTTGTAGTAATAGATTGACAAGTTGTTGAACCGCGCAGCTATCGTACAATATAGTCTTAATTTCTATTGAATCCACAATTTGTAATAATTAATAAATATCTATAATATTGTTACTACAGATATAGTTAACAATCGATTTTAAAACACCTTACTGAAAATAGAATTAAAGAAATAAAAAATGAAACGCGATTATAATACGAAAACGCGCGAAGTTAATCTTATCTTCATGTTTTGAAAAATAATTATTTGTTAACCCTTCTACGAATTCAAAGGTCAGATTCGTTTTGGTTTATATTACGTAGCGACCATGTTTGTTACAGATCCTTTGATTTCCAATGCATATCACGACAAACAATAAAGTGAACCTCATCGTAATAAACGACATCAATGAGACAATCAAAGAATTAGAAAATATTATGAATGATGCGGCCGAATAACAATTGGGTAAATATCACCCAAGTGTATAAAAGTCCCAGTATCATGACGGGACGGAAAATGCAGAATTGCACTTAAAAATAGCCAACACGAGTTCAATAGATACAAAAAACATTTTACTGCTAAGAATTACATCGAGTTTAAGAATTTAAGAGGCTTAACAAGGAAAACAATTAAAAGTAGCAAGAAACAATTATGGGTTGACTACATTAACAATATGGTCCCCAACAGCTGAAAACTTTGCAAGTAACTCTAGCAATACCAATTACAAACCATTATTTTTAAAATTTGAAAACACAACTGAATCGTCTCCTGAAACAACCAACAATAGTAAAGATAACTCCATACTGAATTCTGAACTCAGAACACTAGATAATATCAAGAATACTGCACCAGAGCCAGATTATCCGGACATCTATAAATTTAATTCAGAACTTACTAAAAAGAAGAATAACACAAGTCAGACTAGGAAGTGTACTACCTAAACTTACTATAATAGAGAATGGCATTGCACAGGGTTCAATTACCAATGTTACCCTTTTCTTATTAGAAATTAATGATATTATCAACAACGTACTGCTCCCGGTCAAAACCCTTCTCTATGCTGACGATTTCACACCCCTGTGCAATGGTCGAAACACAGACAGAAACTCTTTCAAGATGCTCTCCACAATATTAAACTCTGGTCCGACCATTTTAGCCTCATAATTTGACCACAAAAATCTGAATGAATTTTATTCACTAGGAAAGAAATTAAACCCCTCCAAAGTTCACCATAGACAATCGACCCTGACAATTGCAATTGCAGTCATACCCAATAACAATGCCCAAAAAAACCGGCTAATATACGAATGCACTACGAGACCCAAGCTCCCAAGCCCCCCCTTAGACCCTACGATATCCAAAATAAATACAAATCTCTAAAAAAAAATTAAAGCACAAATTCCCACATCGGAATATTGCCCAAGCTCGATCCTCTCAATAAAAAGTACGCAACTTCAACCCAACTCTACATCATCGCGATTAAAACAAATACAAATACCATCTTTTCAGTGATCACTCCGGATAATACCTTCAAATACAACATGAGCCGAATATCGAATATCTTTACAAGGATAATGCTACGCCATCCATGAAGCAATTGAAATTGACCACACTAAGTTATACAAAAGAGTTGTTATATACAAGGTGATTCGAAATTATACATACTCCGAGAAATGGGGGGTTCCTGAGGCCATTTCAAGTAACCTTTTCCTTTGCCGAAATGCAATCCGCGGCTTTATTAACGAGTTATTAATGAAAACAGTTGACTGCGCCCGGACGATTTTTCCTGCTACTGCGCATGCGAGCCAGCTGACTGAAGCCTCTCTCATTCTCGGGGCGCGACTGAAGGAGAGGTCTGCTCTTCGACTTTCAGCCGTGTTCGAAGTAACAAACAAGGATTTTAGAAATGTCCTATTAATTTCAAAAATTTCACAAGCCAGACTGTTACGCCGGCAGAATAGTCGACAGTGAAAGTCATAAAATACGGCTGAATGAGAAACATGTTTCGAGTGTTTTGGAGCATCGGAGGATCTTTCACAGACAATGAGGGAAAAGTCTGTGACGGTGAAAATTATGGAAACTCCTTCCTACAGAAATTTGGCCACACGCAGGCTGCAGATGTTAGTTTTTCGTTAATAATATTTGTGAAATCTTTGAAATTAATAGGACATTTCTAAAATCCTTGTTTGTTACTTCGAACGCGGCTCAAAGTCGGAGCGCAGACCTCTCCTACCGTCGTGCCACGGGAATGAGATAGACTTCAGTCAACCGACTCGCATGCGCAGCAGCAGAAAAAATCGTCCGCCCGCAGCCAACTTTATTATATAAATAACTGTCAAACGAAGCCGCGGATTGCATTTTCGCTAAGGAAAAAGTTACTTGAAATGATCACAGGCACCCCCCATTTTCCCATTGCGAGACATTTTTGGGACACCCTTTATATGAATATATCTAGCACCTAATGTTTTGTGTCACTATTATTATTGTGTCATTTTTATAGAATTTTCGAGCTCTAATAACTTTGCTGTTGATGCGACTTTCAATCATCTGTTGAATTTCAACAAACAGGTTGAATACCAAAATCAAACTAAAAAATTTCTTTTTATTTACCACCTGATAGGTATGAATTGTGAAGACATGTGATAATTTATTTTGTCTTTTCTTATCGTTATTGTTTTTATGAGTAGAAACAAGTTAAATACCGAAAACATCTTATAGAGAAAGGAAATATTTTACACCTTCCTTGAATAAATAAAAGTTCTAATTGAAAGTTCAAATAGTGAGGAATATTAAGTTATTCCTATAACTAATTATAATTCTAACGTCATCAAATAAAAAAAAGATCTTAAGGAATTACGATTCGAAGTTTTCTTTTTGATAAAAAATGAAGTTTAGGACTTTATTAAGATATTTATATTTAAGTTTCTTAAAAGAGTATTCTCTTCACATGCTGTACAATGGTTTGCAACGCGTGTTCGAGACTATTAGATCAATATTGTCAACTGAAATGGCATTTATAATGTGAGTTAACAAAAACCATTTGCGGCATCATGTGCTGCCTATGTTCAAGGAAGACAGTAAACGAATGGTACGAACAATGGCATTTGATGTCGGAAGGCCCGTTTCAGACTAGCAGTTTGCGGCAGTTTTTCCGCCGCGTGGTCTACTGCTTGTTTGCCGCGACTCTATAGTACAGAGATATAATAGAAGCGTCCAATGAGGCGTCCATTGGGGCACCCATACGGTCTCAATGATGTTTAATTTCGTTCTAACGTTTTATCTTGTTTAAAAGTTTTGAATAAACACAATTATTAAATAAATCTTTATCAAAACCTTTGAATACTACATAAAATTTTACAGACTATCCAGAGCATTCTTCACTAATATTGTTATCTTTGAAAATATTTCAATTCTTGCAAAATTATTGGGTTATTATTGAATTATCAACAATTCTGTAAAAAGCGATAGATAAATCAATATGGGTTTACTTAGTTAAAAACTAAACTTCGAACTATACATTATTCGTCAATAAAATAATGGAGGGTATATTTGGACATGGAAGTTTTTTTTTTACATAATCCCCAAATAAAACATTGAAATGTACTTATATACTACAGATAATGTTAAATTCTACACATTTCTTCTTTTCACTTTGAATGTTAAATTTAAAAAGTTTAGAAACAAAAATTGTCAATGGAATTTTTGTTTGTTGAAATTGATTAAGAAATGCTTTACAATTGGTGGTTCGTATGCACAGAATTATAATGAAAGCTTTTAACATTCAACAGAACTTGTTGAATGTTAGAAATAAAAAAATCAAACGTTTCTCGTACAAAATAGGCGCTCCATTGGACGTCTCTATTTGCGCTTATCGCTCTTAGCTGCAACACTGCCGAGTCGAGACCTAAGGCTATCGGAATACTCGAATATTCGAGCGACTCGAAATCTGCAGCGTGTCGGGCACGATTCTCGAGCTCAGCTGAGTACATGTACGCGGCAGAATCGAGCGGCTAGAAGGAATCGAGTAATTTCTATCGCATGTTTTTCGAGCAGACAGGATATATAATGTATACTAATAAGAGTATAAACTTTTATAATCTTTGAAAGTAAAGAAAACAAAAATGACAAGAAAAAAGAAAAAAGTATGCTGAAGTGTTGGATGCCAGCCTGGTATGACACATAGTTATACATTCATGTTCATTTTTGCGACAGTCATACCGACGATAGTCATCCGTTCTCTAAATATTTTCTATTTTTCCTCTGTTTCTATCTTATCTCCAGCCGCCCAAAACTCTCACCTCCTACTGACTCATTCTTGTACCTTGATCTCCGAGTCATCCATACCCCTTGAACTTCGAATCATCCTCGCCCTATCTCATCCCCACTTCTCTTAGTTTTTCCTTTTAAAAGGGACTAAGTCGACCCTGTAGAGAGACATTTTGGCTAAGCACTTTCAAACCGGACACATCTAAGGAAACACTTAGTCTTACAATCGTATACTCAGCGTAAGAAGACAACCTCGCCACACTTCGAAGACCTATAATAAAATCCCTTTCAAAATAATTAAGTGTTGCATTAATTTCCACGATCGGGAATACAACAGAAGAAGAATGAATGATGAAATAAAGTATGTTACGTGTATTGTTTATATACATACATAAAAAAAAGTATTATCAGTACTGCTAAGTAATTATAAAGCTGTCCGAAAATATCCTAGACAGTAATTAAAAATATCTAAAATAAAACAGTAATATGTATAAAATGGTTATTGTGCACGAGGTACAGTTTATTTGGATCACTCAAGCGCTCGCTTACTTTCGTGACGCTTGATTTCTTTCGGACTACTTGATTTCTTTCGGACTACTTGATTGTTTTGAGCCGATTAATATTCATCTCGTGTTTTGCGAGTATTCGAAATTGTCTATACGTACATATATATTTTCTATATACGTATTTTCTATCTTCTAAAATACGTACTTCGCTCTTTTTTTAGACTTTGATGGTCATTTAATACCATTTAGGTGCATACAATGTTAGAAATATCAATACTGATATGTTAAAAAATCTTTCTGTCTTTTATGCCAATATGACTTCTCTGTTTTTAGTTTCCGTTTAATACATCGTTTTTGTTAAACATCGCACGTTCCACCGATAACCAATGGTTATTAGATGAGAGAAAAAAATCTTCTTATTGTTTGAATAATATTATCAATTAGAATTCTTATAGAACTATCGAGCTCTTAACGCGATTAATGTATATTGTTTTATGACAAGATTGGATTTATTTAAAATTCTTACGATTTGTATTATAATATGTGTATGAATAAATAAATTAATCTACAAATTTCTTCTAGAAACTTTTATAAACTAAAACTTTATAAGAAATATTTTATCACGTTAGAAATTGTAAAAGATCAAAGACCACTGATAGTTTCAGTGTCTCGGTAATATTTTGGGTACCGAAAAACAATTCCAAATATTTCCACAAAATCAAAGTAATTGAATTACTGAGACTTTTTTAACTCTTTTGCATTCTAAAGAGCCTGGTAAAAGAGACCGCTCACACAACATGTGTGTGATGCTACCGCCGAAGGTTTTTGGCCAGTACCACACTCTTTGCGTGATAATTTATGAATGTAAACAAGTGTGGATATTGCTATTGGCTTCATATTTCATTGCCACGTCTTTGATTATAGGTAATTATTGCCTAATTTTAATTTTTGATTGCAATTTTTGATTGTGAAGCAAATATCGGCGGCTGGCGACGTTTGACTGCGTAGACGTGCGATCGTTGAAGTGTTAATATCAAGGGTGATAATATTGAAACATGAATCTATCATATAAAACTCTGTTCTCTAGCAAAAAAATGAAATACATTTTCCCCTAGATAATGGTCAGCTTCAATCTACCAATTCATTCATCATCTATCAATTTTTTATTTACGAATTTTTCACTATTTTTCCATTTAATATGATTTTTATTTACAAAGAGACGAGTAAGAACTTCTGCGAAAATTCTGTAAAAACGAGATTCAGTGTTTCCATTGCGTTTTAAAGAAGCAGCTCGTAACACTTCATTTGGTGCATCCTGTACAGTAACGTGATAGTAGTATAATGTAGGTAACAGTATGCGCTCGGCAACTCCCCTTTACATTTCAAACTATTAGTGTGATTGCGGATGTATTATAAGTTGTTTCACTTAGCCCTTTAAACTGCCGAGTAATCCAATCAGTTGCTATCTGTGTAAACGGAATATTTTTTTCACGGCTAATGTTGTATAATTGAACAATAATTGTTAACTGTTAACTAATGTTGATCGGCTTTCCATCAATAACACGTGAGTTACATCTGATTAATTACATCTGGTTGATACAAACAGCTGCTATTTCCTCAGACGTGTATATAAATCCATAACTATTGAAGAGAAATTGAATATTAAATATTTTTCAACTGCTTCGAAAATTTTTAATTTCATGTTAAGAATTGTTGAATTCTTGAATATTGAATATTATGTGTGAGGCTAAGTGATTGTAAAGTTTAATGCTAATGTAATGAACGGCTCGCAATCAGATTGTGAATTTAATGCGTTTATGATCAAAATTACCAGATACAATATTAAAGTAAAAACATGTTCAAAATATTTAGGAACATTGCTATTTTCTTTTCAATTGTCCAAACTCATGTGAAGAAGAAATACATTGTTATTTAATTTCTATCCCTTACAAAGGAGTTGCAAATTTATTTGGCACAAAGATCTACAGTCTGATTGCAATCATTTGCACCGTTTTCATGTTATCAATATCAGTTGGCCTAATGTTTATGCTTATCTAGTGATTTCATCGATGCCGCAATTCTGTGCAAGATAAAAATGATCAATAAGTTGCTATGATACATTCATTATTGTTACGATATAAAACTGTGTATTACGGAAACTGAACGTATATAGCAATAACAATTTAAGAACGTTAAATTGGAATTCGTTCAACCTTGTAAAAATATGCCACCGTTTTTTGTATCGCCACACCAAGGTAGGTAAGTTCATTTTACTTAATAATACGTTCAAAAGTATACGGAACCTGTTCCGCGTTTTATTATAAATGAGGCGTTTCGTGGAGGAATATTACCTGCACTTGAAAAAAAAAACGGTTTAAAATTTTTCATTACAGCGTCAAACGACGAAATGTTATGCAATTACGTTCAATTTTTTAAAGCCACCAGACTCGTCCAATTTTAAGAAATGTAACGTATAACAATAAGACATTATCTCGTATCGGATTTCCGATACCAATTAAGGATTGTAAATTTTACTTGATCGTGCCTCGTGTCACGAATTTTCACAGCACGTAGTCGTAAAAGGAGCTTTATTTATTTTTACCTCTGTGCCGGAGAGAGTACGGAGATATTTCAAATTTTTCGATTCTTCCGACTTAAAAATCAATGTTCCTTCTCCCCAATTGTCTTCTTTCTTGTCAGATTTGGTATTTGCCACGTATTCCATATTGTTTCTTTGACACAAAATTCACAACGAAAGAATAACGTGTCACAACGACATGGCCACTGGGTGACTGACAAATGCCTGACTACAGGCAACGAAACAGCATCTAGCTAATATAAACAATGCAAACATGTTCTACAAGCTCTTTTCCACCAATGGCCTCTTCCAGCGACGAAGCATATGGTATCAGTTAATAATGCTTCGAACAAGAAAAGTCCAAATAATTTCAATAACAATCGACACCTGTCGAAATTTGAAAAATAGACGACGAAAACATATATCATATTCACATTATCTTTCTCGATTCTTCCAATAACAGTAAAAGATAAGCAATGATAATAATAGAATAAACAAATCAAAAACCAAAAAACAGATTCAATGACAAACCACATCAAGTTTGAAAATTCAAAATAAAAATGCAAAGAATTCTCCGCTAAATTGGGTGAAAATTCTGTTTCGACTGTACGCTGTTATCATAATTTTCCCACATTTACGTCACAACCTATGCATAACAAGCGACCGAGGTATGCACGCGAAGAAATATAACGACTCACCTCTTCCTGAGAATAATTGTCACACATGCCAGCGAGACCTTCCTCGTTAACGGACATCCAATGATTGAAAGATCTGGCCAATGTAAGTATGAGCATCTCCACCTGACGTCTTATCTTCTTCAAACCGTTTTGCGTTGTTATCACTTGTTATTATTGTTAAACCGTGTAGGAGCGATTGTTATAGTGGTATCATTTTCAACCTTCATGGGAAGTGTTCCGAGGCAAACGACGAGATCGTTTCGACGCATAGTTGGTGGGCAGCTTGTCGGATCCTTGAAAATAATTTGCTGAACATCCGCGGAGCCGTTGTTACAAATGCGTTTCATGCGACTGAATTTCGGTTCCCACCGAATCACGAATCTCGCTATCGCGTTTGCCAGGTTTTTAGGTTTTTAGGTCTGCTAACTTGGCTAGGCAGCAATCATGCGACTATCACAGTTTGCTAAATAGGTCGTTATCGTGTTTCCACGTTTTTCCTAATTTAAACCGCACGATTACTATTTTTCAACTGAGTCACGTTATCTTCCATTTTATAAAATCGATATATTGTCGATTAGTTACGTGTTATAATATATTTCGCAGGAAATGCGACATTTTTGCCACTCTTCGTAGCATCTCGACGAACCGCAAATCGGTTTTCAAGCAAGACTTTCCCCGGAAAACTGTATCGCGTGCTGCCCTACCGAATCTATCCGAGCTCGGATGCCCTATTTACCGACAGAACTGGGTGAACGGGGGTGGTTTTTCGATTTCAACACTGTTCAACATCAGGAAGGCCGTGATTCCACGCGGTTCGAAGGAGTTACACCATTCGTCCGATGCATTTTATTGGGGAAACAACCCGGATATGGTTTTTGTTGCAGGCGTGATAGAGTTGACTATTCGAACCTGCCGTCCCATTTCTGTGCCGCCCAAACAGGTAAGATTTGACGCACTCCCGCGTCATCAGTTCCGTTATTGGACTATCGCACGAAATGCTGCGTCGAAAGGCCGTGGATACCTCGAAGACGATGCGTTTCTTTCGAATTTCTTTCGATGTTTCACAGAGCCGTGGCTCGCCACGAGGTTCGCGAAATAGTGATCGAATGCATCATTGAGCATACAAGATTTTCGATACCACCAATAGCATTCACCATTTTCACATGTCTCACAATCACCGGCACACCTTCGCGACGTTTCTGTGCTCGACGGGCGCGTCAGCTTGTTGGTTTCGCGGTATCTGCTCGCAGCGATTCAAACGACGACCGCGGCCAATTCAATTCGCCGATGAGACAATGATGGACCGTCTGGTCGTATTTGGGCCGGTTTGAGTGTCGAGCCGATGAATCGCAGGACCCAGCAACGGATGACGGCCAGCTTTTATCTGACTGTCCAGACTTCCTTTCCTCGTGTTGTCCGTGTAGCCACGTGGGTACCGGACATATTCCGATCCCCGGAAGACGTTTGAGGCGTTGCCGTAGCCGGGATTCAAGTGAAATGCATACATGCCCGTTGGCAGCGAGGAAACGAGAGGAGAGACGAGAATCTGGTCGATAGGCGTGCGCTCGCGCACCTCCACGACGTGTCGGGGGAGTTAAGTGCAATTGGCGTTTTCCTCTCGGCGTGGTCCAGAAGCAAAACATATACTGTCTGTCAGTGATCGGGCACTTACCAAACTGTTCCATGCTTTTATCGCGAAGACGATATTTTTGTTGCTCTAGAGAATAGACGAGGGGATCATGACAGGCGGGGGGTAACGGGATGAAAGGGACATTTTCGTTTCGCAAGCAGAATCGTCGGATTTAGAAATCGCTTTTTCGAAAAGGGTACTGAATACTCGATAACCTAGACGGCTTTTTTTCTTTAAAACGGACCATGGTTTTTGAGAGAAATCAATTTCTAGTTTCCAGTTCTGCTACAGTTGAAGAGCAACGCTGCTGTAGCAGTTCAAAAATAAAGCGCTTACTTAACTTTTTAGTACGAGCAAATAAGGAAATAAATGGACAATTCGCTTGCCAGACATTTTTATTCATATCGTCAAGAACATGAGAAAAATTTTTTTTAATTTCTTTCTTGCAAAATATCGCTGGCAGAGCAGTCCATGTGCGGTATGTGTTTTCTCTCCGAGTTTGCAGCCTAAATGTCGTAAATTTTCTTCGAAAACAAAAGATCAATTTTTCCCTTAATCTGAATAAGAATAGCTAGAGAAGTACCTGAAGTATTTTAGAACATTGATTTGGATAGAAATGTTAAGCTGTTGAAGACAAAAGTACATTTTTACTAATAATGAGATGCCTAAAATTGTTTAGACTCTGCTTCTAATTAATATTTTTCAAATCTCCTACATACTTCTCTCGCAATTTAAATGTATATTAAGAAAAAAGACACTTACTTTGTAGACACTGGAAAAAACATGTGCTGTACATTAATTGCTGCCTCGCTGCCATTTTCAAAAAAGGAAACCAAATGGTTTTGTTTGCATTTTTCAATTTTTTGCAGTTTTTCGTATTAACATTTTTTACTACTTAGCCTATAGGATGTAATTGTTTGTGCGCCAAAGTGTCAAAAATGTTGTATATTTTAATGTTTTGGTTAAAGTTTCTTAGTAGATATAGAATTTTATGCTTATTACACTCGATTGAATTCTTTTAGTGATTTAATGGTAAAAAAACGAAAAGATTTCATTTATTAAAGATTTTCTTTATTTACAAATTAAAGAGTGATGCAGAGATCATTCAGAATATTTTGTAAAAGAGATTTTTAACTTACCGATAACAATTATTCTGACGTCTATGTCAATATAATGATCAAGAATCTCGAATCTAATGGAAAAAGACTGGTGATTTGCAACTACGTTCTATTGGAAAATCCAACATTATTTTTTGACCAATCTATAATTGTATATAATTTTAACCCTGTGCAAAGAATGCATAAACACTACAAAGTATGGGATATTTGATTAATATACATGGTGGGGCAATTCATTTGGGGCACCTTAATTTTTTTAAATGGATCGGTCTGTTTTTGCTTCCGTATCATGATAGAGGATCTCAAAACGAGTTCAACGACCTATTACACAAGGTCATTGAAGGTCATAAAAAGTAGAGAAAGGCGATAATACTTACGGTTTTGGTAGTAAATAACACATACGTTTATAGTAGGTGTTCGAAATGATGACCATCACTATCAATGCAACATTGGATTCTTTTTACGATTGATTGACTTGTAAGTCTTACAGCGTCAGAACTTATTGACGCACAGGATGCAATAATTTTTTTTTCAATGACCTTGTATAATAGGTCGTTGAACTCGTTTTAAGATCCTCTATCATGATACGGAAGCACAAACAGACCGATCCATTTAAAAAAATGAAGGTGACCTTCAAATGTCCGAAGTACCTCCACCTGCAAAAAAATATTATCGCCACCGGATGGCCCCCTTCGTACTGTGCAATTTTGTTTCAGCAAATATTTCTGTGCAACTTATAGTTTCGAAGATATTTGAGGTGACAATAGTTATTTCCCCACCCTGTATATCTTCAAAATATATTTCTTACAGTAATAGATTAAAGTTAAATCAGTACTAATCGATCTTTTTAATTCAACTCGAAGAGCATAGGATAATACATTTCTATGAAAAAGCAGATAAAGCATTAAGATAGCAGCGTTCTTATGAAAACATTAACACAACAAATCAATTTATGATTACTACGATTGATTTAAATGATCAACACTGTTGAATAACATTCTTCAATAAGAAAAGAATGTATTGTTACATTATTTACAATGTTATCGTGTTCACGATTGAAAACAATTAAACATATCTTCACTGATATCGCACGGCATTTCAAATAATATTATAGTACTCGATACAAATCAATGGACAGATTACATCGGTGTCAAAAGGCGTCCGTATACTGTTTAAGCCGTATTAATTTATTTATTATTTGGATAAAACGATCTAAATATTTTGGTTCGTAAAGAAATTAGTTTGCTAGATAATGGACAAAAACTTGTTTTACGAAATTGCAATTGGTTGAAATGCTGAAAAGTCAAAACAAGATATTTTTTCAGCATTTTTATCCGAGCCTACAATGGAAACATAGAAAATGTTTGTACATCGTTTAACGTTGTTATTAGCTGTTAACATTTAAAACAATTTAATTTAGCATTTAGCAGCTTTCTACGAAATTCAACCAAAAAGAGATAATTTCAATTATCACGCGTAATCCGATTTCAATGAAATTTTCAGGTTACGGACGCAGACGGCTTATAGTTTTTGGGAAATTTAATGTTAAAATCGTTAATAACAAAACGAGGAAGGTGAGAACGTGGATATTGAGAAGTGCTTACGAGTGATGGAATGAAGAAAAAAATCTATGGAAAGGTACATTCATTACCATTCCTAAAGTTTCCACTGTACTCTTCCACCATCACAGTGAACTCTTATCTGACATCCAAACTGCATCCAAACCCGAGTATCATTACATTCAGTTTTACAAGCTCTACCACTATGCGAAATCTCATAAAAAAGACAGCCTCAAGACTGGTGACCTCTCTTTGGTAAAGTTATTAAAGAAAAGCATTGGCTAATAAGAGGCGAACGCGAGAACTACAAGGTGTGGTCGATCGACTGAAGGTATCGTGCTTCGACCGCGGATCGCGACTGCTTCGGGCTGCATTCGCAACAATGAACAAATCACAGAGCGTGGCTGTTTTGAATTTTGTTTACTTCGAAATGGTGATAATTTTAAGAAAGACGTCGTTCATCCGTATTTCAAAATGTCTGCAGAATATTTACTAATTTTTCAGACCCGAAGTAATAAGTGGTCTAACTGTGACATAAAACTTTTATGCGGTATGTACAGCGAAGATTAATAATAACTAAACCCATCCAAAAAGAATTCAAAACTAACGTTCACTTTCATTGCATTATCATTAAACATTAGTAGGCGTGGCCCTGACAAGTGCCAATTTTTCTATCAGGCGAGTTTGAAGTTCACTCCGTTAACAACATGTGCCGCCTTTACATCCTGTTGTAATCTATCCTTATCTCGATCTTTATCCTGTTGTAATCTATAATAACTTCAACTAATTTCGATCAAATTTTCAGCGTGCATATAAGTTACCAAGATCTACAAAAGACAGTTTTAAAATTTTCTTTACAAGTTCAGATAAAAAAGTTAAAAAATTACAGTTTCCTATTTTCTTTGTCATTCCAAGGAATAGCGAAATTTAAAAAAAAGTTCTTTTAGCGACTAAAAATATTCAGGTCATTTAGTTCAGTTTTAACATAGTTATTGAATTTTGAAAGGTGTACGAACACTCTCATGGGTCACTGTACTACGAGTACACTGTTGGTTTTATGAATTTTTCACAAAAATTTATGGGTAAAGTGCAAAACCATTTTTATATTATTTTCAAATTTTTTAAAATTATTAACAATAATTTTTTATTTAACTTCTGTTTCTTGTAATTGATGTAAAAATTTCTGATTTTACAGTCTTTCTATTACTGATACAATTACATTTATCTACGTTCGTCTAATTTTGAATCTCAAGATCAACGCACCCAAGTGACCTTATTTCAAATTGCTCAATATGAATTTTCATCGTAGAGAAACTGCAATTTCAACTTTAAGTTCAAATCGTTTATGATTAAATCTTGGAAAGATGGAAATACAGATTATGCTCACGCGCCGCTGTATCACGATGGACTGTAATTCTTATGTTGTAATACCTTGTATTCTGGAAGTGCTGTAAAAAAGCTTCGCGCACCTGTTGCCGAAGTCGTTGTACACAATTTATATTTTTCTCATTATACAATAAAATATCAATAAAATAACTTTTAAGTATCTTTGTACGGATAAGTGAACACAATTTATTACCTTACTTATTTGTACAGGAAATATTTGAAAGATATTTTACCTGTGCGATTATTCAGTGGATCATAAAATTAAACTAAATGGATTTTTTTATTAGATCGTTAGGTCTAATTTACCAGGCAATGTGTAATAAAATATTTACAACAAAAAGGAAAATAAAAATTTTAAGATTTTGAAACGTTTTATATAAGTCCATAGGAGAATTTAAATAATGGGTTTTACACCTTTCAAAAGATGTATTTCAATGATTTTTATCATCGGAATTTAGTTACCTCATTAAGTTACCTCACCATGTTGGATAGTGGAAGAACGAAGACACTTTTTCAAATTCGAGTGACACTGTCAATATGAAATAATTTGTCTTGGAACTGTAATTATCGAATTTATTTATTTCAAGAATTTGGTACGATGCATGTGTGTTTCACCTGAACTCGTGACATTTCTTATTACGGTCGACCGGATTAAAATAAAACAAGGGTTGCGATAGCTGACACGCTACCACCCTACTGACCTCGCCTGCTTCCGAAAATTCTTATTATTGAAATAGGTTCGAAGGTGCATTTAAACAAGTAAGAAAGAACGTTTATAATGTTTGATGAAGTCTGAGTGCATCATTAACTATTCAATGGCTTTCTTAATCGACCATTCCAGCCATTGTATGACACCAGTATGCATAATAATGCCGGCTATACACTTGTGTACGTATACGTTCTATTTCAAACACGAACGAGAATTTTCCTAAGTGCCAAAAATATTTCCCCCGAAGTTTTTGTTATCCACAAGAGGTCGTCAAGAACATCATTAACATTATTGACCCAATATATCGAAATTTGCCTGCAAAGTATTAAGATGGTATAATTTTTTAAAAATTTGATCAAATGATCTGAATATTGTTGAGATTTTGTTGAAAGATATTACTATCCCAAGCAATGTTTAAATGAATTTTTGCAAGAATTGAAATTAGTTTAAATGACAAAAAAGAATATGAAAAGATGATGTTCCTTAACTTCTCTGGCTGAGTTTAGAACAATGCGTTTATTTAGACCTTTGTAACTTATATGCAAAAATTGCGAAAATTGCAGTCTGCAACAACATTTAATTACCGTACAAAATTCTTAAGAATCTTACATTTTTTAATGCTTCTATATAGCTCATCTCAACAAAATTCAACGTTTAAATTTTAGTTCTACACTCTAATAAAGGAGTTGAAAAGCATAATCTTTTTTGTCATTCCAAACAATTTGGTCCAATTTTTTAAAAAGTTATTCCGTTTTAAAAATCGTCCGATTAGTTTAGTGAGTGATTGAATATTTTCATAAAATATAAAAACCTTCATCATTACCAGCAATAAATTTTTTACTTATTCTAAGCACTGAATAGCTTCCAGTTCATCTTTCATCGAAACACAGTTATTTGTTAATTTATCATTTATTATCAATTACCTCCTTGTACTAGGATTTCTTTTGCGGCTACATTAATTAGCACTTTTCCGTTATTAATAAATTCCTGCGCGTGAAAGAAAGTTTATGCTTGTCATATGTTTACGTTAATTGTGATTAACAAATACCGATAATAGAAAAATTTAAGTTTATTTCGATTCAAAGAAGTGAATAACTGCTGCATCTAATATATAATAATATATAATATACAATATTCATAAGAAGACTAATACTAATTAAAGTTGAAATAAGACGGAGTAAATACTTACAATTAGGAGATACCACATTTCGCGATAAAAAGAAAACTCAAAATACCGAGTAACCTTAGTAAAATGAACATTTCAATTAAACCTTTATTTCACATTGATTGATATTCATACACTCTCTTTACTTTACAATGCTACAGCGAGTAGTTTCACAATTATGACAATAACCAAAATTGTCAATGTTATTATATACATAGCTGGAGTACCAGGATCTCCTTTCGATAAACTCCCTGTATTACCGTACTGTTTTGTACAGCATTTATATAATTATATAAACATTCATTTTTATTTATTTTATATTTATTACTGCAGTAAAACATTATTTTTATTAATCATTTAGAAAATTTCTACTTGTTCTTATACTTTCTCTTTTTCTACAACTTAGAAGACTCTACAATTAGTCGCAAAACAGTCAATCGGTAAAATAATTATATACGACATTACAGATGAAGGATAGAACTAGAACTAGCATCCAATGTAAATTTTTCCACCCAAAAATGGGGCTTCGAAAGACCAATTACCATTTACGTGTCACGGTCATCGTTATCGATATTTCACACATGAATTATTACTAGTTAGAATCAACTATTACGTATACTTCATTCGTATTACGGTACGTTTTATTATTCGTATGCTATAAATTTAAATGACTCGTTTATAAATATAAACAATATATTTTTAAATTTGCAGGTAGGAGCTTTACAAACTTAGAAACATGCGTACAATAATGTAGGTGATTTACTAAAATAAATTTTCAAAATATTTGTGCCTCAAAAGTTTTTTTGTACTTCGAGTTCTGTTGGCTATTTTTGTTTAAACATTAGAGTTAGATTGTAAAACAGATGATAAATTAGTGGAAGGTATCATTAGGAAAAGAAATTCAAATAACTATTAAACAGTTAGAAATAATGGAATTTATCAATGGAATATTTGCGATGTGACAATTGTTCGACCCAAAAAAATAAAATATACATAAAAATAAAATGTGATTTAAAAAAAATACGTTTACTACAATCTCTGTAAGATACGGTGAATGGGATCCATTCGTAAAATGAACGAAGACAGAGGCACGTAAGTCGCATCACGTAAAGATGTGACTGCGGATATGAAAATGAGGATATAAACCACGTACTGTTTATATGCTCTCTTTAAAACATTTCAAAAACTTTTTAAGGAGAAAATTATCAAGGAAATAGAAGAAAGTGGGGAAGATACGCAAAAAATTATTAGTAGCCAACAAGAACTGTTGTAAATAAATGAAACCATAGATAATTGAAAACGAACGAGGTAAAGTAATATCCTAAAAAAAGAAAAAGGTAAAAGATGCAATGAAGGATACAAATAACTGATAAATGAATTAGAGGAATCTACCCAGTCAGCAAAGTCTGCTGTGAATAAATATGTATATGCAAAATACTTGGCAGTGTACTTTGCCAGGAATATTATGTGAATTTGGTACGTAAACCCTTCTGAAAGGAGACTCTGCTCGATATCTGGCACCAGATAAATCAATGGCAAATCTTGGCGAAAACTTGCAGCGAAACGAATCGTTTAAAGAGGGCAAAGCGGTCGTATTCGTGTGACAGATGTGACAGCGCTATAATGTTTGTTCTGGATTTGGTTTGTACTTTGCGTGCACAAGGCGTTTGTGCCAATTCTGTGAAATATGCGGAAACGGATGGTTCGGTATTTGGTACAAATCCATACTGTCAAATTCACAACAATTTCAGAACAAACTGTTTACTGGATACTTACCTACTGTAAAAATTGGAATTATATAATACGCGAATTAAAAGTTTTGAAGTTTGCGACAGTATCACTTAAGATATGTACAGATTAACAATATTCTTAAGATATGTTCAGTTTCTTTTGAAGCCAATAGTCAGGAATGAAATTGCTTGAACATTTTCATCCCAAGCGTCGATAGTTTTCGTAGGAATATAATACAACGACAATTAAAACGTACTTTTAAAAGCTAGCAACAGTGTAAATTTAACCACTTCCGGCACATATTTTTTTTGTTGCAGTCAGATGTGGTTCACTAAATGACCGTTCCATTTAGGTAGAGCCCGCCATTGTACCACAGCATTTTCTACAGAGTCGATAATTCAGACCATGAGAAAGAAGGAAAACATTGTTTACAATGTCGCAAACAAGAACGTAAATGGATATACTAGATAAGTAAATAGATAAATAAATAGATAAATAGGTAACTAATTGACTAGGTAAAAGAATTGATAAATGCATATTTAGATAAATAGCTAAATGAACATATAGATAAATAAATAGACTAATAGATAAATAAGATAATCAGGTTAATTGATATTCCTGATGATGATTCGGATAGATACGAATAATCGAGAGAAACCGAGTTGCTCGGACGGTTTTGAATAATCGAAACAAATCGAATATTCAATAATATTCAGATGCATAGATAATATACCTATCGTTTACTGTAACATTATACATGTATGTAATTTGAAGAGTTATAGTATACATTAATTTATGATTAATTTAAATTATCTATAGGTATTTTTTAATAGCCTACACTATTAAGGTATACATTATACTTCCTGATCATTGTAAAACATACATAATGATATTTAAACAGTAATAGAAACTCTAATAAGGAAAACGTGTCAAACAAAGATTTATTTAGCATGTATTTCTTAAAGCATTCAAAGAAAAATACAAGAATACTTCAAAAAAAAAAAATAATTTGTCACGGTCGTGATGTGACCTCCACCGCTTTTGAAACTGCACGACAAGTACATGTCTTACCGGAATTGTTTTTTATGATTTCAATTACTTTCTTATATTTCTCAATTGGAGCGTAGGTCGATTTCTACTTTAGACGATAGTCTCGATAAACTCTGGAAAGAAATTTAATCCTAAAGTGCAATGAACAATTAACAACAATAATTGAATCGTTAGAGATGCATTAATGTTTTATTAAACTCTGGTATTGTTCTATACTGAAGATCGGAACAACTCAGAAACATCGTAACAAATTGGACTACGTCCAATAACCATAAAATAATTGAATTATTGTACATTACGTCCTCATCTGATCCTCAAACAACATTAACCATCCATGTACTAGCCAATTTTCAATTGAACAAAGAATTGATATTTCTTAAGAAATTAAATATGAACTCGTTATAAATAAAAAACTAGCACTGAATTAAATCTAAATTATGTATATATATATATATATGTTATCCATATATCCAAAGTACAATAGTATCATTCGCTTTAATTATTATTATCCCTAACACTGGAGATAATCGTAGGCAACCACTTAAACGTATCGACACGTAATTAAGCGAAAACAAGATCTGATTGGAGAACAAATTGCGGATAAAAATGTTTTCAGATGTTCTTAGGATACAAGTGCGACGGCTTCCATCAGCGTCACGTATCAACTTTTTATACTCATTTCAGTTCACTGCGCGAGATATGCACCACATTGTAGTGAAATTGTATTCTTACCACTCTTATAACAGCTAACAGCCATATCACGCTGTAAAGAACCAGTAGCGCTGCAGTGCTCGTGCATGCAACATACGTCTGTCTCTAAGATGAGCGTAGTTACGTTACAATTGAGTTAACCCCTAAACACGTTCCCTGCCAGACATTTTTTGAAGACTTCCCGTTCAAGCCGCGTGGGGTGTATGCGCCCCACGCTTTATATTTGTATTATTTTGTTTCTGGCGTATGCCTTACAATAATTAAAATAGTGCAAAAATCATAATTATCAAGGAAAGGTTGTATAGCTTAACATGCGTAACACAACAAACCAATATTATTTTTCTAGGAATTAGTTTAACAAATACCTGGCTGAACATTATTATGCCAAGCGAGTTGCATCCTCACATATAATTTTTTTTATCATGCCTATATCAGTTTAAAATATAACATTTTAGTTCAATTCAAGTTTGTACGCGACTACAAAGGGATGTTACAATGAACTTTGTTAAAACATGGCAAACATAAGTGTGGTTTATCCACACAACTATCGCAGAATGTTAC
>NC_135777.1:7841612-7858470 GCF_028453695.1 Augochlora pura
TGTTTTTATCGCGTTACGCGTTTACGATAATTGCTTTAGGCAGGGAACCAAGTGTTCCCTGGTCCGTCAGCTAATTTCTTGGGGCCGTGTAACCCCGTAACTGGGGACCGTAGGGCCTCGACCATCGCGACACGGGTACCTGCTACGCTGTTCCGTAGAGGACGGAACATGCCGGTCCCCCTTGAACGGCTGGGTTCAAAATTAATTGATGAAAGGGTTTACGTGGTAAGTGTATAATGGTAATGCTAATATACCTTCAGGTAGGAGATGGCAGCGCTCGCTTACATAATGATTTACGAATGAATGATCAATTTACAATGATACTGTATGTACAAAATTAATAGCTATATGGATGACCTTAATCTAATTCTATTGGTAAAGGACAAAGTTTCTTTACACTTCTTTTATATATTCCATTCGTTCTGACAGTTGCCATCCTTACAATACCGTCCGATCCCGAATGTATCTCTACGATGCGTCCCAACGGCCATCTCATTGGTGGTAGTATTTCGTCTCGAACGAGGACCAAGGTGTTCACCTTGATCGCATCAGTGCCTTGCTTCCTTCATTTGCTACGAACACTCAATTCGTCTAAGTAATCCTTGTGCCAGCGCGTCCAAAAATGCTATTTGATGCGCTGTATGTGTTGCCGCAAAGATAGTCTGTTTGCTGCTATGTTGCTATAATCATGCTCCGGCAAGGTAGTCAGTGACTCACCGATGAGGAAGTGCGCAGGTGTTAGCGATTGTAGATCGTTAGGATCGGAAGAGATGGGTGTTAGAGGACGAGAGTTGAGGATGCCTTCAATTTGAGTTGTATAAGTTTATAAGTTTATAAGTTATATAAGTTTAATTGTTCATACGTTAACAACGTGTCCCCGACGGTTCTTATCAAATGTTGTGGTAGATAAAATCCTTCATCTACGCGATATTGTTTAACAAGCGACATATGTCCTAACTCTAAAGATTCCTTAATAAAGTCATGATATTGCTGTTTCAGCTCAGGCTGACTCTGTAATCGATTTTCAAGATTATAAAATCGTTTCAGGGCCAGTTTATGTGAGAAACCTAACTGAGGAAGGGTATTCTTGAACGGAAGCTTGACGACGTACCGACCTCGTTCATTGCGACATGTATTGTCCCGAAAGTTTTGCTCGGATGTCTTCTCTTCGGCAGAAAAATGCCTTTCAATTGGACATTCTTCTATTTCCCAAAAATTGGCGACCTGCTCCTCGAGTTCATGCTTGGCTAGATAAGCCCTAGTGCTGCTAGTTGCGTGCTGTTGGCAATTGATTTCTCCGGAAATCACTCAGTCTAGTTGTGTCTTTTGCAATATGCATTTCTTATTATCTAGTCTAATTTGCCCTACACATAATAATTTATTGAAGAGATACTCTCCTAGCAGAGCTTCAATTGCTGCCGGCTTGTCGAACTCCGGATCTGCTAACTTAATACAGTTATTTATTTTCAATAAATGTTCCCCCGGGTTTACAAAGAAGACCCGGGGGTAATACAATTCCACCGCAAATTGCGGGCGCTAATAAATATATAAATTAGATAACATTATAAGTAAAACATGAACAAAATAGTAAATAAATAATTTGGCTAATAATATAACAGTTAGGTAAAATAATGTATGTACATAGTAAAAGAAGAATAAAAAGTATCATCACATTTCCGCGGTAATCATTAAATAGTCAATTAAATAATATATAGATAAATAGACATGTAGGAGACGGCAATAATAAATATATAAATATGTAGATAAATAAATAAATAAATAGATAAATAAATACATAAATAGATAAAATTCGACCGTATGTACAGGATTCATATTGCTCGGTCTTGCTGTTCTCGAGACGCTTCCCGGCCTTCGTTCGTGCGCGGTTCTTCTGCGGGGGCGTTGGAGGATTCAGTTAGGTGCTGGGCCTCCTCATTGCGGGGAATCGGTATACCTGTGCGATCTACCTGGCGAGAGGGTAAACGACCCGTTATTGTTGGTAGCACTAAGAATGAGACGTTTTCGGAAAAGCTACCTATTCTAGATCGAATGGCCGTTCTTGCGCAATGCCTAATGTTGCTGCTAGTTCCCCCTAGTCCTGTAACCGGCATGTTGACCGCGTGCAATTTCAAACCCAATGTTTTCGCTAAACCTTCGGTGATGAAATTTGATTGAGAACCGGGATCAAGAATTACGCGGCATTGATGCTCCCTATTGTCCCCGTCCAGAATTATGATTCTCGCGGTCGATAAGAGAATTTCGGCATTTTCGTATGAGATCAATGTCACTACCCGTGATGAATCTTGGTCGGAATTATTGGGGGAACTTGGACTGTCTGCCCGGTACGCGCTAATCTCTTCGAAATGCAATAAGGTATTGTGCCTTTTATTGCATCGACGACAATTACTCGACCTGCATTGAGATAAAGTGTGATCGGGACCGAGACAATTTATACAAAGTTTAGCCCCTTTGACCTGCCGCATTCGCGCTTGAGCATCTAATCTTGAAAATTGTTCGCACGACTGAATAGGGTGTTTCCCGTTGCAGATAGGACAGTGTGAAGAGTCCTTGGCACTGATCAAAGCCATACGTGTGTGTGGCTGTGTTTTCGCGAACTGTTTGACTCTGGTACCGGTGAAGGCCTTGGCATTAGTTAAACTTATGGGCTCAATGTCTTGTGCAAATTCATTAAGAAAGTTAAACAAGTCGGTTATGGTGGGTCTGTCCTTACCGATTGAGCGCTCCCAGTGAATACGCGTTGTTTTGTCTAATTTCGCGGTGATTATAAAAATTAGCATTTCATGCCATTCGACCGGTTCCTTTAGGGATCTCAACGCGTAACCCATTCGCTGCCAAGGACGAGTATACTCGTCTTTTATCCTTTCCTCGAAATTCAAAAACTGGAGGATCTCTTTCCACTTCTGTCCACATATTGCCACTTCTGGTATCTTCATTTATAGATTGCACATTGATAGAAGTACTAGGAACTTCATCTTCACTTTCTGATTCTTCCGAATCATACATCACATTTATTCGTGGCCTTTTTTTGCAATAGGAGATAGACTGTCGCCTGATTCAATCTCGGAATCACTATCATTTAGAAAATATTCTTCTTCTGAATAAAAATCACTGCCAGTTGATATATCGTCATCCATTATAACTAAATTGAATTGTACATGGGATAAAATAAATAATTATAAGCTATATAACCATTGAGAATTTTCACTTTGAAAGTATACCTAATACGAGCAAAATTTGGTCAAAATTTTATTTCACAACTAATAATTTGTTAATCTGAACTCTACAAAACTATTGTTATTACTGATAAGAGATGTTACAGTTACTCAGCTCGCAGTGAAATCAAAATACGCGGTACTACATTATCCCGTTATCTGCTGAGACACTGTAATCGACAATAGTGAATTTCTAAGTGTTGCCAATTTACAGAATGTTGTGTCTCGTTTTATTGCATTTTCATTATTTTATCCATCTGCGTGATTTATTATTTGTTTTTATGAACGATTCTCCTTACTCAATTCTATCGGGTTTTCCGAAAAGATAATCTCAATTTGATCTGAATATCTGTAGCCGAGAAAACTAAGAATCTGACGCAGTTCCACGAGTTCTGTTAATCCGATCACTTCGGGTAAATATAATTTGAAAACGGTACGGCGTTGTTCTATAGCGATTTGTAATATCCTGTCTAACCTTAATAACCATTTCTGAGGTCGTACGGGCCTAACATTTCTTTATGGAGCGGCTTCCAAATTTTTCCAATGGGGTTAGGTCGAGTAGGTAGGATGTACGTGGGATCGGGGTTTCGTTTCCAGTTGTCGTAATCTACAGAAAATCGTGCGTGTTGTAATTTGTCATCATTACTGTCTGGTACGTTGTTTTCCAAATCTGGTGAAGATAGAGGGTACATGCGGGATAACCCATCGGCCGCGGTATTTTCCTAGCCTTTGGTATACTCGGTTTCGTACTCGTATTCCTCTAAACGTAATCGCCAGCGTAACAGTCTGGAGGATGGGTCTTTTACGCTGAATAGCCATTTTAAGGCTTGGTGGTCGGTTAGGATCTTAAATTTTTTCCCCAGAAGGTACTGCCGCAGGCGTTTGACAGCCCAAACGATAGCTAACAATTTCTTCTCGGTAGTGGTATAATTTATTTCCGCTTTGTTCAACGTTCGACTAACGTAACAGCAAAGATGGCCTTCTTGGGATAGGATTGCACCCAGCCCGGTGTTCGACGCGTCGGTCGTCAAGGTGAAAGGTTTGTCGAAATCGGGGTATGCGACCACCGGTGATTCGCAGAGCTTTTGTTTTACTATATCGAAAGATTTCTGTTGGATATCTGTCCAGTGGAAAGGTGTATCTTTCTGGGTCAGTTCCGTTGAAGGTTTCGCAAGTTTGGCGAAATTCCTAATAAATTTCCTATAATACCCGGCGATGCCTAAAAACGATTTTACGTTTATTACGGATTTTGGTACTGGGAATTCCTTTACTACTTTAATTTTTTCAGGGTTCGGCATTGCGCCTTCTCCAGTTATCACGTGACCTAAATATTCAAGCTCAGGTCTGAGGAACTCGCATTTTTCTGGTTGTAATTTTAATCCTAATTCCCTGAGTCTTTGGAAAATCGTGGCTAAATTTTTGTTATGCTCCTCTATGGTCGTCCCGAATATGATAATGTCATCCAGGTAAGCAAAGCCCTCGCAACGCGTTATCTATCATGCGTTGAAAAGTGGCTGGAGCGTTCTTTAATCCGAATGGCATTCTACGATATTGAAAATGGCCGCGGTGCGTACTAAACGCGGTGTATTTCTTCGAACTTTCGTCCATAGATATTTGGTGAAACCCTGAATTAAGGTCCAGAGCAGAAAAAAATTTAAACTTGCCCAGATGATCTAGGATCTCGTCTATCGGCGGTAACGGGTACGCGTCCAGGTCTGTTTCCTGGTTTAACCGTCTAAAATCGATTACTAGTCTCCACTTGCGATTTCCCGATTTGTCGGCCTTTTTGGGTACGACCCAAATTGGCGAATTATATGGTGAGTCGGACTCTTCGATAATTCTTTTTTCTAACATTTGCTCAATTTGTTTGTCTATTTCGTTTTTATGCGCTTCCGGTGGTCTATATGATTTTTATTCAATTATGCACTCTATATGAATTTGCGTTAATGGGTAGGCTGGTTTTTAACTGAATTACATGCTTGGTCAAATTAGTGTGGGGTAGATCTTCGTCTTCAAAGGAATATATATCGTTGTAAGAAATTATTACCTTTTCTAAGCTTGTTTTTAGTACTGGTTCTACGTGTCGTAAGTCGATTGTGTCTTTTAATTTTCCTATCCGGTCTGTCAAATTGGAGTTAAATGTATTAACGGGGTACGTGAGTACCTGATTGATGGGATTATAAAGTCGTGCTACCTGAATGCACTCGTTAATGGGGATTTCTGTGATGTATGTTTCATTAGGTAGAATGAGGATTTCCGTGTCGTGTTTTACAGTCCGTTCGTCTAATGTTAGTTCGTCGTCGGTGATTTTATACCGGTATTGTTCGAGAAATGGGAGTCCAACTATACCATCTTCGAACAATGGAAAATCGTTTGGAACTACATAGAAGAAATGGATTTTATCGAATAAGCTGAGTTTGATTTTCCCTTTGCTAATATGTTTGTTGTTACCCATGAGGAATGTCCGCTCTTCGTGTATAATTTCGCGATTTTTTAAATAATTTTCTTTGATTAGATTTAGCCCTGCACCGGTGTCGAGGAGGAATCGACCGGTAGTATGGTGTCCGGTCAGTTGAGGCGATACATGAAAATTTTGACACTGGTTCGCGCAGTGTCCTGGCTTTCCGCATAGATTACACCTAATCTGTTCGCGTTGCCTGAACGGGTTATTCACCGACGGTTTCCTGAACGGGCGCGCTACCGGTTTTTCGGGTTGTTACATTATCAGTCTATTGTTTATCGGCTGCTCGATTTGCCTGGGCCAAGTTCGATCGGACGGCGGTCGGATGGCCACGCGTTTATTTTTACAATCGCGATCCCACATTTCGGCTTCTGAGGCATAGCCTTGTGCTTCCGAAATGCTGCTTGGTTTATTAGGGTATACTAGTATGCCGATTTTGTATCGTAAATTCTTCACGTAAGTCCTCACGACTTCTTTGTCTAAAATACTAAGAGCCACTTGCCTGGTAGTAGGCCGCGCGTGCTCATTTTGCGTCGCATATCGATATTCATTTAGCTGCTGCCTAAACCTAAGAGGGTAACTCATTACGCTTTCGTTTCTACCTTGAATTACAATACATAATTTGTTTCTCGCGGCGTCTGTCGAGACGCTTGGAACCACGTATGTTCGTAGCGCATCGAACAGTTCCTCGTAACAATTTATTTGCACGTGCCGAATGCTTCTCTCTGCTTGATCAACGATTTTGGTGGTAATTACAATGTCGAGTAATATTTCCGGTTCGTAGCAACGTGATCTAGCGCGTTTGACCATGCGTATAAAATCTTGAACCCCCGCGTCATCCCGTCCTTTAAGAACTTTTATCGTGTCGACGAGGTCCCTAGCACTTTTTAGAGAATTATTCTCGTACCTGACTTCCGCGTGGTTGCTGACCTTATTAAAATGTTGTGACGAGGTACCCGGTCGGTGATCGTCTTCCTCGTCTCGCGTTGCAGGGTTGTTCCTATCGTGGTCGTAGCTACCGAGGGCCTCGTCGTCCGTGAGCGAAGGTTTCAAGGTTTTGTGTAACGCGAGGATCTCCTGCCTCCGTTTATCGTTTTCGGCCGCTAATACCGTGGTATATCCTATAGCTATTTCTGTTATAGCTTGAGCCTTTGTATACATGATAGTACCTGCTGGAAGATTTCGAGTTTGTCTTGGCCAGTCAAGACGAGCCTCATCAAAGTTTTTCCTGCTGCGTAATCAATGTCTTAATGGACTCGGTAAGCGCCAGTATGGATTGTTCGAGAGGGTTAGACATCTTCTTGGTGCGCGTAACGGGTATTTCGTCGTCACTGGTGTCGATGATAGAAAGAGGGTCACGATACCCGCTGTAAGCCAGGTTTTATGTGTACTTTGACTATTTCTTCTTCCGTTCGTTGCTCCGATCGAGACGGCCGTCTGGACGTGTCCCTCAGTTTTCAACGGGTTCCTTGGATCCGGTGGTCTCCTGAGTTTTCTGGTCGTCTTCTCATGGAAAATCTTGGCAGGATCGCCAAAATGTTACGGGGAAAACATAACTTTGAACAATTTCACACTGTAACGAGGCGAAAGGAGAAGAAGACAAAAGACTATCATCATTGAGGCTATTTCTGGACCGATCGATACTTCCGTTGGACCACGATCGAACTTTCTAGAAGCATCGAGACGCGACAGACTCCTTAGTTACCAAATTGTTATTAATCGTTCATGGCTAGTAACGAGTTAGTATATAAAGAGTGATCTTGCTCAGATTCGACGCTACACCTGTGAAAGAGGACGAGGTAAGCCACGGCCGCTCACAGGGTAGTCAGGGAGAGGACGGCCATGAAGGCCGGCCGGCCGCCCGCTGTATGGAACTGCATAGGTTCTTCGGTGACCATGACAGTTGGAGAGGACGGCCAGGAAGGCCGGCCGCCTGATAGTAGTAGATGTTCCATTTGATCAAAGTTGCTTTCGTTGCTCGCCATAGAAGTTAGCAAGGAAATTGATCAAAGTATAAATCTGTAACACCCTTGTAACCTGCTAATAAGAATATATCTCCTTTCGTCCTCAGTAAACCATATATCCTGTGTCGTATATCCATTTGTTCAACCACTTCCCCTGACATTCCCGCTACAACACTAAAGGGATAGTAAGAGCACTCCCCCCGGATTACCCAACCGAACTGGGTTTTTTGAAGCATTAAATCTGGCTTCCCCGGTAAATTTAGCGCGATTTGACCGATACTGAAACTCGCAAGGGTTGCGCCAGCGCCAAGAAGCAAATCAACCCTTGAGGGTTTATAAAACGTTGGATCAGCCAGTTTAAGATTAGAGGGAATCTGGAAATTATTTCTATTTATTTGGCTGTCAGGTACCAGCCCGGCGATACGTGGTATTACGAAAAAGGTTAAGATGCGATTGAAATCGTTGCATCGTGATTTTATTTTTATTTTAACGATCCGACTCGTCATCGTTTCCAACTCGTTTAGCCCTTCGATATTAGCCACTTGTTGTTGCATAGGTAAATTCAATTTCGATGCAAACTCTTCAGTAATTAAGTTTGCCGTTGAACACGTATCCAGCAATGCACGGCCCTCGATAAGTCGATGATTGCTGTCATACGCATGTATTATTGCCGAAAGCATAAATTCATGCGTTAGTCCATCGGTAATGAGCGTATGGGAACGAATAAATTTTGGCGAAGTATCGAAGGGCGGTAGTCAGGATTGGCTGTCTTGCGGGGAAGAATCTGACTGCCACGTTTCTACCTCTTTGAATTGAGAATGTTGGGACCTATGTAATCTCGTATGGTGTTTCGCGTTACACACTCGATAGTTCCCAAAATTGCATTGTTTTGCTGAGTAATAAACAATTGGTAATAATTTAAATATTTGCCAGGTAATAAACACTTCTCGCATAATTTTGCGTTACGGACTGTTTCAATACGCTTTTCGGCGTTCATTTCCTTAAAACGTGGACATTGAAATGTACTATGTTTTCCGTTTTTACAAAATGCACATTGAGTCTTGTCGGCACTCTTTGTTTTCGTTACAAAGGCGTTGCGCCGTTGGGGTATTGGCGACGAAGGTGGAGAATTACGGTATCGCGGTGGCCGGACCGATTGCTGATCGCGATTGCTACGGGTGACTCGACTTGACGGATTCGTAACAGGAGTCTTGTGAATATGCGCGACCGATGCATAATCTTCGGATTGATGTGACGCTATTTGCAAATATTTAAATATTTCTTGGATTCTGGGAACTTCCGGTGTCGTTAATGTTTGTTCCCAAACCTTGGGAAAGTGCATTTGCATATATTTCGCCAGATCTCGAATCGCGTCTGGTGAATTATCTGGCATAAAGGGCGTGTCCCGTAAAAGTGCCGCGTGTCGCAAAACTAAGGCGCGTTTATTATCGAAGATATCCACGAGATGATTCCATGCAGCTTCATAATTATCATCGCTTATAGTAAATGCTCCGATCGTTTCCGCAATTTTATCTGATAGCGATAGTTGCAAATAATTTAATTTCTGCACGTTACTCAATCGGGATTGTGAGTGTATCATCGTTGAAAACGCGTCTTTGAACGTAATCCATTTTTCGACGCGACCATCGAATTTCGGCAAATTAATTTTCGGAAGATTTATCGGTAGTTTCGTTAGCATTTCTCTAGAAACAGAAGAATCTAAGCTCGGTACGTCTTGCTTATCGATAAATGACTCCTGTTTCTGTATTGCAATGGCAAGAACCCGATCGTAATCTTCAGTTATTTCATCGCGAATCGCTTCGATGACCTCGTAGTCTTCGGTAATTAACCCTAGTTCGTCCTGATTATCGTTGCACCTTTGAAATGACGATCTTATTCTTTCTATCCGTTCGCGCAATTTTATTCGTTCTGTCGCGGAATCTTCGACCGTTTCCAAATAACGCGAAAAACCGGTAATCTGCGCCCTAAGTTGCGAACGTTTGCTTTTTAACGAACGTATTTTTTTTGAGTTGCGCTGTCGAAAATGGGCTTTTCTGTGTCCTTTTCTGTGTTTGTGGTCGACATATTTACTTACGAGAATCGAAGTACGGAGCAGGAAGAAAAGATAGGAAACAAAAATTGTTGCGAATACGAGCCTACCTTTGTTGGTGATAACCTTGGGATTATTCCTTCGCCACGATATGGGAAGGGCACCGTCTCTGGATCGCTAGAATCCTTCTTCGCTAGAAGCCCTCACCACAGTCCTCATGCTCTGCTTCCATTTCCATTTGTGTTGTAACCTTGCTTTCTGAGTTTGTTGTAGTTTGTATTGTTGTAATTGGTGGTACATATTGTTGAGATGCTCGTATAAGATTCTCACATATCTCTTTTAATGTTTCTATTTCCTGTTTGAGATGCTTGTTTTCTTCAAGTAAATAATCTTCTCTGTATTTTCTGTGTTCTGGATTCTGCGGGCTGGTTTCCAACGCTGTAGATTTGGAACGAGGATTTGACTCTTGCTTCATTCCCTTTGTATGTGTCATTATTATGTTTTTTCTCGTGGTATTTTTCTTCATTATTTTTGTAATATTAGGCGCACCCGACCCTGCTTTATTAAGGAATTTTTCGAATTCCTTAATCTCGCAAGGACGCCATGTGCTGGATTTAGAGGTTAAGTCTTCCCCGCTTGATGTGTTTGGCGTGTTCGCCGAGAGTTTCGGGTTTGTTATTATTATATTGTCTTGTACTTGCTCCGTGTTGCTAACTTCTTTATTTCCACTTTGATTTTTATGTATGAACTCCTTTATTTAACGATTTTTACGCTGGATACACACGTTCCCATGTAGTAAACTAAATATATAAACGTGGTTAATAGGTGCTTGTGATTGTATCGGCACAGTTCCTACCTAGGTATTAGGTTTATTGATGAGGTTTGAGGGTGTGGAGTAAAATTAGAAGCATGGTTCTTAGTATTAAGTGTTTTACTTGTTGCTTGTTTTGATACACGTGGTTATACTTAGGTGGCAGGAACTGAACTGAAGTGATGTGAGTTACAGTAGAGGGGATACCTAATTAGACACTAGGTGTCGTACTTTTACCTATCGGTAATGTAGTCAATGACATGGTTTGATTCATCAGTTATACCACAACACGCTCGATGTCGTTCAGCATTCTCGGCCAGTAGACAAACTCACGTGCAAACTGCTTCATTCTTCCGACTCCCGGGTGTCCTTTGTAAAGCGTGTGAAGGATTCTCGGATACAGCTTCTCGGGGATTACTATTCTATTTCCAAGCATGAGGGTGTCATCAACGATGCTCAGGACTTCCCTGCGCGTGCTGAAGGCTCGCACGGCATCCTATTCCGATGGAAATGGCCATTTGTTGGAGCGAATAGCCAGCATTACCTTGCTGAAGAGAGGGTCCCTCGAAGTCTCTGCCTTCAGGCTTTCTCGTAGTTTTCTGCCGAAGAAATCTAGTGAGAGATTTCTTACCTGAAGGAGCTCTGACTCTACCGCTCGGACGGTAGCGACTTGAAGTTCCGCTGCGTTGTCACGATGGAACTTTTCGATGAGACGCGAGAGAGCGTCTGCTTGACCGAAGTCCTCGGTGCGTATGTATTCGATATGAAAGTCGTACCCCAGGAGTCTGAGAGCCCAGTGTTTGAGACGAGCCGCCGTGGTCGGCTTCAGACCCTTTGTACATATTTTCCGTTTGGAGCAGTGCGACGAGCGGTTTGTGGTCCGTTTGCAAGATGAACTTTCTGCCCCAGACGAATTTTTGGAACCGCTCCACTGCTGTGACGAGCGCCGAGGCCTCCTTTTCCAGCAGCGAGTAGTTGCGCTGGGAGTCGGTCACGCTCTGCGCCATGTGATATACGGCGCGCTCGTGGCCGTTTCGGTCCCTCTGCAGAAGAGCGGCACCGATGCCCGTGGCACACGCGTCCGCGACCATCACCAGCTTTTTGGTGAAGTCGTAGTGTTCCAGTAAGAGAGGGCTCAGCATCACCTTTTTCAGCTGCTCCATGGCCAGGTTCTCCTGACGATCCCACGTCCATGGGCAGTCCTTCCGGCTCAGCCTCTCGAGGGGCTGCTTTAGCTGGCGCTGGTGAGGGACGAATCTCCCATAGTGGTTCACCATGCCCAGTAGACTCTGCAACTCCGCGACGTTGGAGGGATTCGGCATGTTTGCGATGGCCCGGGTTGCCTCCGGGTCCGCCGAGATTCCTCTGGAATTAACGATCAGTCCCAGGTATTTTATTTCAGTTAGGCCGAATTTACAATTGTCGAGCCGGAGTCGCCAGCCTCTATATTTCAAGCGTTGTAGCGTCTTCCGGACTCGATCGTCGTGCATACCTCGAGTAGGACCCGTGATGATGACGTCGTCCATGTAGGTCTGTACACCTTTCAGACCGGACAAAATACGGTCCATAGCCTGTTGGAAAATGGCAGGCGCGGTTTTGATTCCAAAAGGCTGTCGTCTAAATCGGAAAAGACCTTTGGGAGTCGTGATCGTAGTGATGTCCCGGTGGTCCTCAGCGATTTCTATCTGGAAAAATGCATCGCTAAGATCGAGGATACTGAAATATTGACTTCCGTTCAGTTTAGCCGTGATGTTTTCCACCGTTGGCAGGGGGTGGCCTTTGTCCGTGAGCGGTTAACGCCGGTCGAGAAGTCCGCGCATAGACGGATCTTCCCGTTATGCTTTCGCGCGATGACGATCGGGGACGCCCAGTCCAGCGGCTGTATCCGCTCGATGATCCCGCTGGACTCCAGACACCGAAGTTCCTGCGTGAGCGGTTCCTCCATTGCGAAGGCGATCTGACGGCGGGGGATCTGCACCGGTTGACAACCATCCTGTGCAAGACGAACCTTGCAAAAATATTAATGAATTGGAATGGGCGGTGTGTGTTGCCTCACCCACCATACTCACCCGATATTGCGCCATCGGATTTTCATTTATTCTGATCGCTGCAACATTTTCTAAGTGGCAAAAAATTTGAAAATTCGAATGCTGTCCAAAATGCAATCTCCAGATATTTTGATAAAAAACCAATTGATTTTTATCGATCCGGCATTGACAATTTGCATACTAGATGGCAAAAGGTTGTTGATAACGAGGATAATTACATAATCGATTAAAAATAAAATCTTGCTAAAAATTTATGTGTTTGAATTTAGTGTAGAAAAACGACATTACTTTCCGGTCCCCCTAATACCTTTTGCTTAAAGTATTCAGAGTTTGTACATCTCTCAACGACCTTTCACGAGCAGAGCGGTTCAGCGCTCCACGGGCATCCGAACCACACCGAATTCCCTACTGTAAGGAACTTGATTAAATGAATATTGTGAACTTTTATTACATAACGAAATACACAAAACGACTTCTGTCCACACGTGGCGTCACCAAAGATGTGCCGCCACGTTCTGTTCTCGCTCGCCCGATCGATGATCCGAATCATTCATTTGTTTCTCACACACAACCATGCATTCATGATCATCTTATTACTATACATTCATACAACCGCACATTCTTCTTACATACCATACACTCTCACCCATACTATCTTACAACTCGGCCAGCCTGACAATTTAGCCGCCCCTGCTAAACCCTGCAAAACAAGTTCGCATTATTATATACCGGACATTAACGGAAAATATATTCATGAACCTATTTTTTAATAACTAACATTCGGTGTTTAGTCGCCAGGGCCTCATATTCGCGGCGCTCAAGTACCTTTATACGGTCTCTGTGTATTTTGGAATCCTTCTACATCTGATATGACGTACCGATCGTTGCGTAACACTTTGAATATCTCGTACGGACCTTTGTATTGCGGTATTAACTTTTGGGATACACCCGGTGTGCTTTCAACATTTTTGAACATGATGTAGTCTCCCACTGCATAGGTGTGAGGAGGTTTATGTTTTCTATCAAAGTATGCTTTATAATAATTTTGTAATTTTATTACAGTATTATTCAAGGCGTACTCGATATCCTCCATGACGTTATACCATCGTTTTCCTGGACAGTCTTCTGTCTTTTTTTGCAAGTGACGGACCTAATACGCGATTTACTCTCACCACTTGCTCGTTTGCTTCTTTTGTCGCGATCGACTTTGTCGCATACAGTTTAACATACTTTGTAAACGCATCTACGACTAGAAATATATACTTTTTAACGGCGGTGCCTTTGTCTACAGGACCATAGTGATCAATGTGAATTGTTTTAAACGGAACAGTTCCCTTGGGTATGTTATATAGGGTGGCTTCAATTTTTCCTGAATATGGCAAGCAAGTTACGCACTTAAAACAATTTTTTACATGTTCGATTATTTTCTGTTTCATGTTTGGAAACTAATAATTTTGCAACATTGTAGAACATACTTTGTCAGCCCCTGGGTGTCCCATCTCATCATGGTATTGTAAATAGCATGACTTTCCATACCCTTGGAAACATAAAACAATAAATCTTCCCTTTGCTTCCGATGTAATAAACCATTACGCATTTCGAAAAATCGATCTTCCCGATGTTCTAATTTTTTACGCAGTCAAGAAATTTCTGGGTCCCTATTTTGCATTAGTGCTAGATCGCGTTCAAAAGAGTTCTTCTCTAACACGAAACTGCGGACCGACTCAACGCATCTTCGTGCATCATTCGTGTTCCCGGCTTATGTTCTATTTCATAATCGTAATTTTGTAATTCCAACGCCCACCTGGCGATACATGGATTTATTTCTTTTTTGCTTAGGGTTAACCGAAGAGAATTGCAATCTGTTAAAATTTTAAACCGACTGCCTTGCAAGTAGATTCGAAATCGCTTCAATGCATAAATTATGGCTAGTACCTCAAGCTCAAAACTATGGTATTTACTTTCGACTTCGGTGGTTCGTTTTGAAAAGTAAAAGACGGGGTGAAATTTCAAATCGCTTTTCTTTTGCATGAGGATCGCACCAAATCCTACCGAGCTGGTGTCACGGGACGCAACGGAGGAAACCCCGAAATAAAATAGAAGTATACACGGGCAGGCACCGCAACAATCTCGAACGGGAACCCTCGGGTGAACGTTCGGTAATTCGCAAATTAATTATGTCGCGGAGTCACTAACCGTATAACGTACTTAACCCTAGAAAGATAACCTACGTCGCAGAGGCGCCTGCGAAATAAACCGAAGACTGTTGATTTTTGTTAATTTTTCATAGAGGTCTAGTGATTTAAGTTTAAAATTACTTAAAATATAAAAAAATATAATATAAATGCATTTTATTTTTACAATAATGCCAAACCTTTAAAATGACTAGATTAACTTAAATAAATATCCATTGTTAGTATAGAATTGACGCCTTAGAAAAGCATGCGCCTCTGAAGCGTATGGTTATCTTTTACGTACGTTGTCATATGGTTATCTTTCTAGGGTTAATGGAGGTTAAAAAATACAGAGATTAATTATGGTACTGACAGACTGAGCTTTTATTGAATGGCTTGTGGGTTTATATATGTCTTATAATCGCGTGGGGAGATGTCTTTTAGTGGGGGCTTCCAGGAGGCCCGAACGATTGTTTTGGGAACGCTGCCCGGCCTCAGCTTCACACGGGCGATGTCTTCTACCGGGAGGTCCAGCCGTTATCGCGAATGCGATGCCCGGCTTCCTGCTTCACACTGGCATCACAATGAAGTTCGGTCTCATCTTTAGGGTTATAAACGGCTAACACCGGTGAATCGACTAACTTCCTTTTCAGGGTATTGAAGGCTTGTAGTTCCTCTTTTCCAAATTTGAATTTTGAATCTTTCTTTAACAGATTTTGTAGAAGTTTAGCAATAAAAGCAAAACGTTCGATGAACTTGCGAAAGTAGGAACAGAGACCTAGAAAACTTTGCACCTCCCTAACGCCTCGCGAAATGGGAAAATTTTCAACCGCCTGTACTCCCGTTTTTGGTGGACTTAAACCTTTCTCGGTTGTTAGATACCCCAAATACTCGACTTCGGTATACAGAAATTTGCATTTGTCTAGTCTCATTTATATCTTATCTTGTACGAGAAGTGTGAAAACGCGATTCAAAATCTGTAGGTAATGCTCTATTGTTTGCGTGTCTATCAATATATCGTCCATGTAGACAACCACATCTCCTGACCTAATTAATTCTATGAAAACGTCATTAACAAATCTCTGGAATCGAGATGGTGCGGTCTTCAAACCGAAAGGCATTCTCAAGTATTCGAATTGACCTAATGGGGTAACGAAAGAAGTATATTTTACCGAATCTTTTGCCATGTGAACGTGAAAAAACCCGTCCTTCAAATCTATTAAACTAAAATATTTTTTCCCTCCTACGATATCCAAATGATCTTCGATCAACGGCAAGGGGTAGTTGTCCCGAACGAGGATTTTGTTTAGCTCTCTAAAATCCACGCACATACGCAATTTTCCATTCTTTTTCTTTACCAGAACGATTGGCGACGCATATTCCGATTCGCTCGGTCTAATAATACCTTATCCCAAAAGATCGTCCAGTATTAATTGTAATTTTTCTTTTTCCGCGTAAGAAATTCGTCGAGGCGTGATGTGAATCGATTTCTGGCTGGATAAACTTAATTTTAACTCGGCATTTACGGCCGGTAATTCGGGTCGCTCTTGGTTTAAATATGCGTTCGTAAACATTTCCTTAAATTTTATTTCATCAGCTGGCGTTATTTTTCCGTTAATATCCAGCTCATCCGCGAGATTAGGCTCGTCCGAATCTAACATTATATTAAGAATTTCTAATTGGTCGATGAGCTAATTTTATATCATCTTTTAAGTTTTATTTTAATTATTAATATAAAATTAGATGTGAAAAATAAATCGTTTTTGTTGATATCTAATTTTTTTAAAAATGAGTTTAATTCATATATTAAATTATATATTTTATTATTTAATAATGTATATATATCTGTAAATTAAGAATTATTTTGGTTTGTACAAAAGTCATTCTAAATAACCGTAACGCATCACGACCCAAAACTACCGGAGTATGCATTGTTCGATCGGGTACTACCAACAGGGTCACAGTTTCTTTCGCGTTTTCTGGCATTTTAACTAAAGCTTGTACCGAACCCAATATGCTAAGAGGGGAGTTATTAATCCCTACTAGACGGCCGCAGTTACTGTTTCGAAAATTTTCCATTCTACCCGATACCTGTGACCTTTTTATGAAGCTAACGG
>NC_135777.1:7858570-7865422 GCF_028453695.1 Augochlora pura
TCCCTCATGTGCCTCACCTCGTCTCTAGCTATCTCACGAGTCTCATCGTCTATGTCACCCAACTTGGTTACAATATACTCCACAGCCTCCAGAGGTACAGATTGGTCGAATTTTTCAGCGTCTATACAGGCATACCAGTCGTATTGTCTATCTTGGAATCGGTTCAACCACCCAGCTGATGATATAGGAGATTCGCCGGGATACCTACCCCATCGGTACAATAGATACGACTGTCGCATGTAAGAGGCCATGGTAGTTGATATAATGGCCCGCGTCTTTTTGGGTTCCTCCTTTAGTGCCACCTTACAGATTGGTGGTTCTAACAGTGCTTCTGAATATAGGTCGTAATCGTTTTTTAAGTCGGTTCCCTCTTTGTTAAACATCCGGGAAAATGCCCATGCCCATTTCGTTCTATAACCTTCTCCCATAAGTTCTGATTTCTTTGCTCCCCCTGAAGTACCCCATCTGAGAGGGTCATTGCAGTAGTCCCTAAATCTAAGGTACTCAGAAGACTCGACGCCATGCGACCACATGTTGAAAAGTTGGTCGACATAAGGTTTCATAATGGTGAAGTTAGCTTCATCTTTTCCTGATACCCAGTCAGTGATGTTGTCTATGACGTCTTTCTTTTCCCAAGGAGCCTTGCCTCCCGTCTGCTCAAGGGCACATAATAGCTGGTAAGCTGGGCCATCCGTAAACACCTTTGGAAAGGCCCACTTTGATATTACATTGAGGTGTTTTCTTAAGAAGTCATCGCAGAACGTTATGGGTATTCTTTTTTTAATGAACTTTTTCCATATAGTTGACAGAATTCCCGTGATGGAACGTGCAACACGCGGTTGACCTGCAGACTTTAGCGCTCTATAGTACAAGAACAATGGAGCAGCAAAAGATGATTCCCTGAAAGGGAACCACTTAGGGGGCTCTAGACGGTAACGTACCATATTCTCCAGTCCGTCAACGTTAACAAGATATCTATCTTCAAGTGCCCATAAGTCATGAAGTAGATATGCGTCGAATCGAACTGAGTATACAGAAGCACCTCTAGGTAATATAGCTCCCTGAAAGACCGGAAGCCTCATCCTACCCGGAAAAGGAGATATAGAATTCCAGGTTCCAGCTGATGGTACACCGGTCAAACCAAAGTATCGCAGAGGGTCGTGTGAGAATTTGGCGGTAAATCTGGCGTTGTACAACTTAAACATGACATCCCCCGCCATTTTGGGATCACATGCTTTAATAACTTTAGTGTACAACGTGGATAGTGGCATTTGCGCTATTTGCCAATTTGCGAAGTTGCTACGTCCGCGTCCGACAGTGATTCCAGTTCTGTCGTCTTCACCGAGGAGTTCACTCCTTTTAGTGAAGAAGGCGCATTCGCTATGGCTTCCTCTGATGGTTGGGTCACCTTGGGAGCCGGATCCGGCTGTACCAAGGGTTGTGACTTGTCGGTCACGTCCTTCCTCTCTGTCACGCTTGGTGCGCCATCTTTCATCCCCGTAATAGATGTACTTGGTCGCTGTCGGCCCTGCAATAAAAAAGGCTTAGGGTCCGGGTATCTGATAGCTTCGATACGAGGTAAGCCCACATCCTGTGTTCCCAGGATGGCGTTATTGATGATACGAATTATATTGCGGTTGCGAGTTTCGACAAAATGGTATTTAATGGACAGGAGAAGGGTTGACGATGTAAGGTGGTATTGAGGTGATATTGTAGAAAACACACGATTGGACAAATATGACCATTGGTCTACCCCTATGGGCATGTAAACCTGGTACATCCCTCCGAGAATGTAGATGGTCACGGGGGCCATGCTCTTAAAGTCCAAGGTGCCAGAGGCGAGATGTTGTCCGGACAACGTGTCATCTTCCACACATGTCAACATTTTGTACTCACTGCGCGATATAGATTCATACATCTGTACAAATCTTCTCGCGGGAGATTCTGCATAGTGTAGTGCCCAAGCGGAGAGCATCCAATAGGGAATAGGAAGAGTGTTTCCCCAGGTGTCATCTTCCCACGAAGAAGCACTGTAATAAGTACCGACGTCCCCTTCCAATCTTGCGACCCCATATATTAGTAAGGGGTCAATGTGTATAATCGTATTGAATGTAAGGTCCGAGATGATGCTGGCAAAGGGAAAGGCCGCATGGTGATGTTGGCTCATTTCCATCCCAGTCCACATCCTGAGACCAAAACCATTCATCGATAACATTCGCCCTAAAGATAGAGACAGGGCGAGAGCCTGCATGGTGATAGTTGTCTGTAGTCCCCCTAAGTTTTCTATCGAATAGCTGAACTCCTCCAGCTCCATCATGTTGAGCCCGATCAACACACGGTATATGGATGTGGCCGTGTGTACTCGGTACCCAACGCTCAAGGCACTGATGTTATTACTACTCCAGGCTACAACAGAGTAAGAGTATGACTTGTTGTCATCATAGTAGTCGAGAACTCGAGCAGTTTGGTATGAGGTGGGACTCATACAACAGGGTGATATGGCCGAGAAGTTATAACCGTTGAACAGAGCAGTCATTCTAGTAGATCTTTCGGTCTCTGTCCCTTCCCATGCATCTTTGGTGATTACAGACGAATCACCAAGTTCACCTCCGCCAAAGGTCCATCCTCCTAGCAGGTTCTTATCGTATGTATGGGATGTGGAATTGTACTCCAGAAAAGGGGTTACTGGCATAGTGGAACTGAGCTCGGCCGCCATTGTTAGTGCCATCCTCATGGCTCCGTCCTGAGATAGAGTCCTACCTATCACATCTACTGCGGCACGCATGTTGTTCGCTGCCCGCATATATCCATCATCAGTTGTTTGCGACAGAACTACCTCTGTAATGTCGTTGATGTAAGTCTGCACCAGATCTGTTGTCATATTAGGAGATTTTCTGTCGCCTGGATAGACTTTGCAAACCGTGTTTCCTACACGTATATGTGTAGCAGTGTGCATAGATGTATCATCAGTTAACACCATCATGATATTCAGGTGTCCACCAATGTGCACGCTGTGGGAAGCCGGTATAGCAGACAAGTTACAAACTAGCTTGTTCTTAAACTGCTTAGTCGGGTAGTGATTGTAATAGGCCTTCCACGTGTAGTTGGAACGCCCAGCCCATATAACAGAGGGTAGATACATCGTGATGTATTGGAGCAGCCAAGGCACCCCAAGCATGTGAGAAGTGACCGGGATTGCGGTCCAGGAGGAATCAATCTGCTCAGTTTGAAAAAACTTTATGTCAGCGTTGCCGTTAAAGAAGGCATCGGCGCCACGTGTAATATCGGTGAATGCGGGCAAGGTGACACACATAAGTCTAACCTTCATGGTAGCACGATCTTTTACTTCCAGTGAGGTCCAGTGGTGCTTCATACTCCCCGGGTCCGTTCTGTACACACCGCGGATGAAATGAGCTACAGCCTTATCCAATATAAAGGCCTGTGGCATAGCGGGGTACGCGAACAACAAGCCGCGCAGCAGCGGGGCTGTGTCAATCCACGAAGCATTTGTGTTTCCCACTGAGCTTAATAAATATGACACTGCAGGTATGTCTCTCACCTGCATTCCTCTGGCCGAAGGCGCCAAGGTATTATTCAGCATGTCACGTACACTAAATCTGCCAATCAGCGTAGTTGCAGCAGCGGACCAAGCTGGCTGTTTGGCAGCTTCAGACTGATGCAACGTATCAATGACGGTAACGGCTCGAATTGGGATCTTGGAAGCAGAAGCACCCCAAGGCTTGTCTGTAGCCCCAGAAGGTGGTATAGGAGCTTGAAAACTGACAAGCTTTGAACTGAGCACGGTTGGACTGTGCATTTGAGGAGTAATGTCCGTTAAGTCAGTATAAGACGAGGCAGCAGATGTTGGTTCATCTACTCGACCGGATAACGCCCGCACGTAAGCCTCGCCCATCCGTTTTTCTAATGTTGATGTCTTCACGAGCGTAAATTTGTTAGACATAAACATCTTTCCTGTTTTAACCATGTCCAATTCTCTTGAGGAGTAGACGCCCGGCTTTCCAGACATGTAAGCAACAGCTTCTTTCTTCGTAAGAAACTTTGGGTCTGGAGAACGATGTTCTTCTGCGACGTCCTGGTCGCACAACTCCTTCAGAATATCATCTTTTGCTGTTATTGACAAAGGGTACATTCTCGATTGTGTGTTCCATCCTGTGAAGTTGATGGATCTGGAGTATGCCACCTTCGGTTTATCCATCGCATAGGGGAGCTGGTCCAACGTAGTACAGTTGCTCCCAACTACAGGAAGAGGTGAGCAGAAAACTGATTTGAAATCGTCCGCACTGGGGGGGGGTGACCTATTGTCGGGTGCCACACCCCACGGTCAATAGGCTGTATCCCTGGTTCCATATTCAGGCACACAAAGTTTCGCTGAATAGGTGGACACACACCTTCCTCAACACGGATTCTGCCGCGTGCAAGTGTACTACCAGCACTATCACCCCTAGTAGCAAGAATAGGGTGATGATGGTCAATATAAGTTGGATGAACAGTACAATGTGAACTGTTCTTAAGCTGTTACTGGCTGGGATGTTCCCTAATACTAAAGTAGTATCTTCAAAATCCTCAGCCATAAATACAAAAAGCCGATGTAAAACCTGAACTTTTTGTCTTCTCTTCTACAGAGGGTGGTTACTTTTGCTTCAAAAAGACATTACTATTCTTTAATTGATCTCTCATCTCCGTTAGAGCTTTGTATATATTTTCTGGTTCCATCTTATCTTCTTGGTTGATTCTGTCGAACAGAAAATATACATCTTTATATTTTATGGTGCGTTCACCACTGGATCTTGGAACCATAATGGTATTAGTGAGGTAAACGGCTCTCTCAGTTTCCAAGTGTAGGTCTTTTAAATTCTCAGATCCTTGATATCTGTCATAAATAGCTTTGCCCGGCCCCTTTATTTGTTCTATAGCTACGGGTATAAAACAAGCTATATTATCATCCATAGCCGTGTTAAGGGGGTGTTTGTGCTCCTCCTTTGTGTTGACGAATGCTGACTTGTTCCATTTCTGGTTTAGTATGGTTGAGAGGGGGATCCATCCTTCTCCTTTCCTCTTCCACTCCGCCAGTGTGTCTGAGTCGACTTCCTCCGGGTCCGAGGTTTGGGTACCAATTTCTCGATAGCCATTCCTGTTTGTTTTATTGATATTGTCAATATCATCATTTTCCCTGTTCGATGTTAAAGGGCTTAGTAATTTATTCAGCGTATCCGCAACGAGGAATACCTTAATTTTCAATTCGAAGTCCTCCTTGTACCTGGAGTCGCAGATCTTCAGTAGGTTGTCAGTAGCTTTGGTTAGCATGGTGTGATAGGCATTACGCTTACTTGTTGAGAGTTTATCATTGTCATGTTTTGGGCTTGTGTCATCTCTTTTCCTTTTGCTTGTTTGCTTTGGAGAGTCTTCTACTAAAACTACGGTTCCATCCATGTCTACCTTGTAGCTATCCTCCTTGGGTGGAGATATCTCAGGTAGTGACAGGGACCTCGAGTGCTGTTTGGCATTCGGGGTGTACGTCCTTGTTGGTGCAAATGGTGAGCTAGTTCCCACCATCAGCGCCCCGAAGAAAGCATCAAGATCCATTGAATCGTCTGGACTATGTTTGGTTGGGCTGTCCAATACGCCTGTAATCCTCCTTGTAGGGGCATCCAGCTGTGTGGCCAAGTAGTCCACTACAACAGCAGGGCGGTTGCTGGATAACCGTCGGGGGGAACCCGCTCGCTCACTACCAACTCCGACGGGCACTGGGGTATCCGACGACCCCTGTGCGGTAGGCGTTTTCCCTTTTTGTGACTTTGCCATCATAGGGTTTTTGGTTTGGTCGCGCTTAGTTTTTCACCGCTCCGCCTGAACCTTACCGGCAAGGGTGGCCCTACCAGGAACCGAAGTTCCAGCCGGCATCGCTTCAGGCATCATCGTAGCTACTTAAGCCTCCACCCCACGACAAGGAAGCGACCATGTGGAGGAGCGAAACCATATACAGCGGTGTAAGTGTACCTTTCATTGGATATATAATGGCCTCCATGAGTCCTTGTTTCGATAGGTCCTTCTTGATTTCCTCCTCATCCATTAGATTGTGTAGTCCTTTGATTACAAACGATTTTCTTCTCTCGGTGTGCAGTGTGTATGTATGGAATTCCACTTTTTTTCTCCGATATTCCTCTTTTAGTCTATTGTAGTCTTCTTTCGTGGTAGTGAATACCTCTGTTTTGTCTTTGTGGTACTTAATATAATATCTATCCTTAATTATAGGTTTAAGTGTGTTTATAAACTCACCATGGTTTTTGATGCATCCGTGTATAACGATGGGAGTTGGTCTTTTTGTTTTTTGTTTATTTTGTGATTGGCTGCTTGTGGTTCTATCATTTCCATTTGTTTCTTCATTTTCATGGTCCATATCACATTCATCATCAGATGAAAGTATTTCATATCTATTGCTGCATGAAATTAGACTACCGGTTGCTTGATATTTTGTCCTTTTATTTCCTTCTTTATTTGTCATTGTGTTGCTTATGTGTCTTCTTTTTTCCTTTTCGAAAATTATGCTGTTCACCTCAGTACCGTGAGTAGATGTGTGTTTATCGGATTCATTGTTTTCCCCATCAGTAGGGTCGCTCTTTGGTGTGTAGAGGTTATGTATAGGTTGTATCGTGCTTCTGACTCTGTGTTCGTGTTTAGGTTTGCTGTTTATTATTATTAATGCTCGGTTACCTACTCCCGACCGGGTCGGTGTTTTGTGTGCTAGTTTTGTCACTTTTTCTGGCTTTATTACTATTTATTTCACTTAACACTCTTCCGAAGCACTTTCCGATGCGCCACCTGATGATCGGA